>NC_056741.1:80709361-80845656 GCF_019279795.1 Protopterus annectens
TTGTATTAAATACATTTGTACTAGTTACTAAGTTGTATGCAGCAGGTACTAGTTGAGACTGTTATCACATGTTTTGCTCTTTTGATCCGTAACGTTTGTGAGAGGTACTGGGGGGGGGGTTGTCCACTGAGTATGCTTAGTTACCATCTTGGTGGCTGTCTCATAAATGCATTCGTTTGTGGAATTTCAGGTCCAGAATATTGTGGTACGGTAACCCATTCACCAGCTGCCATTTAGCAAGATTTCCAAGTGAGTACCTAGTCAGTTTGACATCACAGTGTGGATGGTTTATGGAGAAACTCAAGAAATTATTAATTCACAGTACTGGCAACTGATGATTGGAACAGCTTTCTTGTTCCTGTAGAGGTTGTATTGTCAACAACAGTCTCCCAGCAATATTTATTTCTCTATTCCTCCATCTGTCTGTCTAATGTGCTGGTTAAAGAAATATAAGTACATACATTTCTTTAACCAGTGCATTATCCCTGTCTGACAGTACCTATTTTCAGAGGGGACCCATGTGGTAAACAGGGAAATGCTACATAAGTACAACTTAACACATGTACATCAACGGTACCAAGGTTGATAAATAAGAAACATTACCCCCAGAAATTTAATAATATAATAATAATAGAAGTCCCAAACCATACAGTTCCTAATGAGAGGATAATTATCAAGATTAAGGATGCTGTTACCCAATTAAGATGGATTGGTTGGGCCATCGTTACAGAGTGTCGCAAACCAAGGGATGTTATCAGTTTTTGGAACCCATTGATATTTTTTATTAATATAGGGTGAATGTTATGTTCTTTGAGAGTTTTAGTGTTAAGAAAGATAATTGCTCTAGGATTGAGATTGGACGCTTTTATGTGAGCATTGTAAATTCTTATCCATAGGGGGTTCCATTCCTTGTTTGATTGTTGGAAGTTAGCAATATGTACAATGCAACTGGTGTTAATAATATGGTAATATGTCAGGAAGTCCGGAAGGGCCAGACCACCTCTGTCTTTGGGAAGTGTAAGATTGATGTAGCTGATTCTAACATTTTTAGGGTGCCAAATAAATTTCCCCAGTATAACATTTATTTTAGAGAAAAAAGTGTTTGGAATGCTTTGATTAAGGGCAAAGAAGTGAAAAAGAAGTTTGGAGAGAATATTCATTTTTATAATGGCTACTTTTGAGAGGAGGGATAGTTTTAGACTCTTCTATCTAGTGAGATCTTCAATGACTTTAGACCATGTTTTGCACAGATTACTATTGATTAACTCTTGCTGAGGATGGGCAAAGGTTATGCCCAAATATTTTAGTGAATAGTTAACTTTGATTGTTGTTTCTGGTATAAAGAATTCTTTGTGCCCAAGCGGGTTTAGCAGGAAGATTATTGATTTGTTAGGATTAATGGCGTAATTTGAGATTTGTGAAAATTTGTCTATTGAGCTTAGAATTTTCTCGAGTTCCATTGAGGGAAACTCTAAATAAATGTTTAAATCATCTGCAAAAGCGGTATATTTCACTTGTATTTTATATAAGTATATTGAACGGTGGAATGTTTTCTGACTTAGTTTTAGCAATAATACTTCAAGATAGATATTAAATAGGTAGGGTGAGAGTGGACAACCCTGTCTTGTGCCATTTATAATCTGAATTGGTTTGGAGTTTTTTTGTTTATATTGAGGGTAGTGGAAGCCTTAATGTAAAGGGTTGTAATCATTTTGATAAATTCATCAGGGATGGAGAAATGTTTCAAGGTTTTAAAGAGGAAGTTTAGGTTTACCCGATCAAAGGCTTTTTGGGCAGCTACAGATAGTGCATATTTGGGGGATTTGTCGAATTTTGTTATATAGGTTATGGCTTTGATAGTTAGTGTATTATCCCAAACGTGCCTATTACGCATGAAACCCAGTTGGTCATGGGATATAATATGTGGTAATATAATTTTTAGTCTGTTTGCTAAGATAGATGATTGAATCTTTATATCAATGTTAATTAAGGCAATTGGGCGATAGTCGTTTGCGCTGAGGTTATTGTCATTTGATTTTGGTATAAAAATGGTCTTGGAGTTGTTGAGCTAAAGATCTGATATACCAAACTGAATAATGTGATTATAGATTTTAAGTAGTATGGAGGCAAGCGGTTGCTTAAAAGATTTGTAGAACTCTGACACATAACCATCTGGTCCTGGGGCTTTGCCTGATTTCAGCTTATTTATGGCCAACAAGATTTCATTCCTGGTTATAGGTGCCTTAAGTAATTTAATGTGATATCGTTTACTGATGGAAATTGTAAATCATTTAGGAAAGAGTCTTGTAGGCCTTCTGATTCAAGTGATTGGGGTCCATAAACCTCCTTGTATACTTCCTGAAAGATCTGGATGATTTCCTTATCTGTGAAAAAGGAGTGACCCTTGTGAATAATATGTTTTACTGTAGTAGGTGTGGGTCTAATGTTTATAATCCTAGCCAAGATCTTCAAGGGCGTTTGCGCCCATTCAGCATACTTGTGGATAAGTCTGAATTCAATAAGTGAGTATTGACTTAGATTTAATTCATGAAGTTGTTTTTGAATGGTGGATATTTGTTTCTCAATGTTAGGAGAGAACTTGGTTTGGAGTTCTAATTCTAATTTTTTTAGTTCTGTTTCTAGTACCATAGTGTGGGATTTAGATTGCTTTTTAATTAGAGAGGATTTTTGAATAAGGGTACCTCTTAAGGTAGCTTTGGCAGCCACCCATTGAACATCTAGAGGTATGTCAGACATTTCAAAGGAGGTAATTGTCTGTGACAGGAACTCTTGAATTTCTCTATGTAGTCATGTTGTTCAGGAGGTTTGGATTAAGGGACCAGTTTGTAAGGATGAGATTCTCATGATTATATTTATGGATATTTAGGTGTAGGTTAATTTTAGCATGGTCAGAAATAGTTCTGGGATCGCTGCTATATATTATTCCACAGGAAACAAAAATTGTTGATATTAAAAAGAAGTCTATCCTGGACCAGGATGTGTGGTAAGCTGAGAAGAATGTGAATTTACTAGTGTTGGGGTCATTTCTAAAGAGTTGAAAAGGATCAATCAAGTTGAAATCTTCCATCATATCTCTTACAGTGTTAGTAGTACTTATGGGCTGTTTACTGGTTTTGCAGGTTCTGTCTAATTCCGGTCTGATTGTAAAATTCCAGTCTCCACCAAGGATTAGAAGATGATTATTGAATTTATCAATGAGCGAATAGATTTCATATAGGAATGAAGACTGGTGTATACAGGAACCATAAACATTTAATATAAGTATTTCTTTTTTGTAGGACGGAATAGAACATGTTAGGTAACACCATCTCCCATTTGGATTCCAGCCAGAGGTTATAATTGATCCTTCGAAAGACTTTTTAACTATTATTGCTACCCCCTTGGATACCGTGCTGTCTCCAGCCACTATAATTTGTTTTATCCATTTCTTTCTAACACCATTTGCCCATTGAGCCATCGTCATGTGCGTTTCCTGGATAAGAGTAATTTCAAAAGTAGATTTTTGGATCAAATGTAAAACTAGATTCTTTTTTCTGTTATTTTGCAACCCTTTTATATTCCATGAATCTATCAATACCATTTAGTCAAATAGTGGAATGAAGGAGTCAGATTCTTATTATTATAGTTAGAAAAAATTACAAGAAAATGGATTATTAGCTTAGATAGGGATAGGGAGGTGAAATGATAGGAGATATGATTGTTTCCCTTAATTGAAATAAGTTTAGGACAAAGGTAAGGTAAAGTGACAGCCACCTCACTCAGATCACTACCCGTGCTTAACCACATTCTACAAATATCTGAAAGATATAAGATAAAACTATTTACAAAATTAACTATTTTACAAAAAATTATCAACATTCCAAAATCCAACTTACTACACACACTCAATCTATTTGCTCTAAGATAACAGTAGTAAAACAACTTTTTGACTTATAGTATGCATCAGCCTATGTATTTGATTCTAGCAACAAGGATTTTTCTTGACATTAGAATAGTATTTAACTGTGCCTATCCCCTTAGGACCATACAGCAAAGAGACTCTAAAGTACGT
Organism: Protopterus annectens; assembly: GCF_019279795.1. Classification (NCBI taxonomy): domain Eukaryota; kingdom Metazoa; phylum Chordata; order Ceratodontiformes; family Protopteridae; genus Protopterus; species Protopterus annectens. The sequence goes on from NC_056741.1 coordinate 80,713,434, forward strand.
AACCTGAGCAAACATCACGTAGAACCATTTCTGAGCATGGCAGAGAAAACACAAACTGAGCAGCATATGCAGTACAAATAAACATTTGTTATAGTATTCATGCTAATTGAGGACTGTATAACTGATTCTTCCATAACAGCAGAGCATGCCCTCCTTTTTTTTCCCTTCCCGATCATGCTAGTGACAAGTTCAATTGCTGCTTAACATCTGCCCCCAAGGAGAATTATGTTCCCTGCCATAGCTATTTAAAAATTAGTGAAAAAATATATGACCACAAAGCCAGACAGTATAACATTTTAATGAAACACAACGGTATGGTCCCTTTAAATTTTTATTGGTCTTCTAGGGATCTAATATACATGAATGGACAGAAGATAGCTGATCTTCAAGATACATGCTTATTTCTATGATCACCACTCTGTCACAACAACAGAATAGCACAACAAACTAGAGGCTATACCCAGAAGGATGTTTCCAGCTCTGCAGATGGAGTAGATAGGAAAAGGTAACATGTGCCCCCCCCTTTTTTTATATAAACTGGCTAGAACTACCCATGACTTAGTAAACAACAGATATCCTCGTTCTTTTAAACCTAGCGATTAATGACACTTTCTTCGTGTATACTCTAAATCCGTGATATTATTTGGAAAAAATTGAAATATCCTGTCTACATATAAGGAAAGCTTAGTGTCATGGGTCCAGAACAATCATTTAGCTTTAAACAAAGGGAACAACTGTTTTGTTATAATAAGCATCATTATAGTCAAGTTAGATCACCCAAACAAGGTAGCTATAGCTTCAAACGTTGTAGTGTTCTGCAACATGTATGTATATTGAGAACAAAAAAGAAATACTTTGATATACCAGACAACTGGGAGGGCATATACATTTTCTCATTTTGCAGAGTATTCCACATAAAATCTGATCTATCTAGCCAGATGGATTATTTGCCCAGGATTTTATGTCGAGAAAAAAAAAAAAAACTGAAAGGTCTAACAGGGAATGAATTAGGAACATGTGCATGAGGTACGATGAGAAAAATATATGAACGTGTTAGCTGGATACCTGCACATCTTCTTCTTCTTTCGGCTTTTCCCGGTTAGGGGTCGCCACAGCGGATCACCTTGTCCGCACATTAATTGGCAGTGGAGTTTTACGGTGTCGAGTTACCAGCCCGGCGCCCAACCTTCCACAGAAGGCACACTCACACGCACACCTAGGGCCAATTTAGAGTATCCAATCCACCTGCAGCATGTCTTTGGGATGTGGGAGGAAACCGGAGCACCCGGAGGAAACCCACGCGACCACAGGGAGGACATGCAGACTCCGCACAGAAGGCACCCCAGCCGAGGATCGAACCGGGGAACCTCTTGCTGTGAGGCAGCAATGCTAACCACTGCACCACCGTGGCTGCCCTGCTGGATACCTGCACATGATGTGTATTAATCATTATTTTATATTTTAACCATGCAACTGAAATGTTCATCCACTGATATTATGGGTCTTCTAGGTTCACATGGTTTAGATCATTGTACAAGGATTAATGGCCCAAGCTAAAGTTTTTGCATCAAGCACTTATTACTTCACCTCTGCAGCCAGAATGTTTCATGTTAAAAGAGTACAAGGAGAAAGGGAGAAGTGCTTTTACATTTTAGGGCAAAACGTCAGGAATCTCACCTCCTCCCCCCCATTTTAAAGATATTTTGTTTTGTTCTAAATTCTACGTTCACTGAAAAGCTCATCTTCAGAAGTAGCAAAATGCACGTCTACTCACAGAACACATTAGGCCTTATGCTACACTATTATAGTTTTCATGAATCCCATATCCCTACTCTGTATCTTTTTTTTCCATGTTGTTTTGGATCATTGCTCAAATCATCTGCATATCAAAATATTAAATAAGCAACCCCCAAATATTGTGTAATGTAGCTTTTACAAGAATTATATATAGTGTAATGTATGTTTAGAGAAATTAAATGTTTATGAGTTTCTCAAATAGACCCAAGGTTCGTATATTGCATTTAGGGTTGCCACCTTTTCAAATGCTCAAAGTGGGACATTTTCTGTACAAACGTCAGATTTTGCAAGGCAAAACATACACAGCTTCACTTTTTTGCCTAAACAAACATTCATTCCTGTAACATTCTAGTTGCTTATTCTGTTTCTTATAACATTTAGGCATTTCAGAAACAGAATAACCATTTTTTGCAACTATTGCATTAAATATAGGAAATATGTTTGTCCTAATATCTCAGGACATTTGCCATTTTTTAAATTTTTATGCAGGACACAACTGCCCAAAGAGGGACTGTCCCTCGCAACGTGGGACAGATGGTAACCCTAATTGCATTCCTTAACATTATCAATATCAGCATTTATCTGAATGTATACATTTTAGAAGTGGTGCAGATAATATGTGTGTGTAAAGAGCAATCCATTTCTTCAACGGTCAATTGAACAAAGTTGAGCCTATATCATACCATCTTGTGGCTAAACTTAAAACTGCAATAACTAAGAATTGGCAGTGTTTGCCAATGCAAATGTAATTGCCTTTGTTTGTTGTTAAAATCTTCTTCTTCTTCTTTCGGCTTTTTCCAGGTTAGGGTTTACCACAGAGGATCACCTGTCCGCTCATGATTGGCAGTGGAGTTTTACGGTGTCGAGTTGCCAGCCCGGCGCCCAACCTTTCACAGAAGGCACACACACGCACGCACTCACACCTAGGGCCAACTTACAGTGTCCAATCTACCTACAGCATGTCTTTGGGATGTGGAAGGCAACCGGAGCACCCGGAGGAAACCCACGCGACCACAGGGAGGACATGCAGACTCCGCACAGAAGGCACCCCAGCCGAGAATCGAACTGGAGAACCTCTTGCTGTGAGGTGGCAATGCTAATCACTGCACTACCATTTCTTTGTTGTTAAAATACTCAGCAATAACAGAATGGCAGGAATAACAAACTGATAAGCTATTGAGAGCAGCATATTATGAATGATCAAGTAATTCCAATTTCAACACATTTCACTATGTTATGAACCATCAATACACTTTTTTTCTTTTTTTCTCCCTTTCCCCTTTCTTATAGGTTCATAGGTTCATACTAGGCTATCTGCCCTAGGGCATTTATAAGCCTAGCCAGAGTGTGTTTGGCTTTCGCCACCCATTTTAAATTAATTTTGCTATGCTCTTTTTCGAGGTTAGTATACTGTGCCTCTGTCTAACAGTGACACAGAAGTGATACCCGGGGTAAACCTACGATCTCCCATCCACTCATCAAGATTCCTCTTGAAGAGAGTCAATGAGGGACTCTGCCTAACCTGGACTGGGATTTTATTCCAGAGTGAAGGGAGCCTCTGAGTTATGAATCTGTCCCTTCAGCATGTCCTATTTATTTCAGTGCTGAGGTTCAAGTCTCTTGAGCGCGTAGCTCGATGAGATTTGGATTTTCATAGGTGCAGCATGTCCATTAATTCCAGGTTGGACATGGCTTTATACATCAGGCACAGATCGCCTCTGAGCAGGCAGTATGCCACTGAGTAGAGCTGGAGTTTCTTTAACCGGGCAGCATATGGCATCTGTTTGAGCCCTTTGATCCTCTTGGTGAGGTACTTTTGGGGTCTTTCCAGTTGCTGCAGGTGTCTGGTAAGGTACATCCCAAAAGGGGCATTGTACTCAATTATGGGCCTTATGAGGGATGAGTAAAGAGGCACGATGACCTCCCCTGATCTAGATGTGAATCCCTTCATGATTAGGTGGGCTATATAGACTGTTTTTCTAACACTTTGGCCACGTGGTTGTCAAATGAGAGATTGCTATCAACTTGGGTCCCCAGGTCCCTAATTACTTCTTCCGTACTTAATGGATTACCACCTATGTGGTAATTTGTGGGCACTTTGTTTTTGCCAAAGGGGATGACTATACACTTTTTGGCATTTAGCTTGAGGCCATGGCTCTGGCACCAGTTGTCTGTTTCTATGAGGCCCTTTTGGAGGATGCTTGTGTTGGCTGGAGCATCAATTATGGCACCCAGTTTGCAGTCATCCGCAAACTTGGTCAGCCACAGTCCTTCCGTGTTGGCCTGTACCTCCGAGAAATATATACCGAACAAGAGAGGTCCCAGGACTGAGCCTTGTGGGATGCCACTTGTAACTGGTTTGGAGTCTGACATGGCTCCAGCAATTCTAACCATGTGAGTTCTGTCCTTGAGCCAGTTTGCAACCCATCTAGTGACACAGGGGTTTATATTTAAGCTGGTGAGCTTATCTATAATGCCCGAGTGGGGTATTGTATCGAAGGCTTTTGTGAGGTCCAGGCAGGCTGTGTGGACCACCTTCCCCTCGTCAATGGCCTTGGTGACTGTTTCAAAGAAATCGACCAGGTTTAAGAGGCAGGATCTGCCCTTAACAAAGCCGAACTGGGTAGGATCCAGTGTCTGTAGGTCCCCAATATCTTTATTTATGAGGTCCATGATGATCCTTTCCATAGCTTTGCAGACCAAGCTAGTCAGGCTTATGGGGCGATAGTTTCCAGGATCCATTGAGACACCACCTTTGTGGAGAGGGACCACTGTTGCTGTACGCCACTCTTTGGGTACATACCCTGTAGTAAGGCTGAGATTGAACAGTAGTTTTATGTATGGGTTTAGCTCTTCTTGGAGTTCATGTAGGATGCAGCCCGGGACACCGTCTGGTCCCATTGATGCTGTGTTATTTGCTTTGGAGAGGGCAGCTCTTACCTGAGCATCTGAGATGTCAGGGGGGCACCACTCTGCTGGGATAGATATTTGCCCTTTTGGTGGGGAGGGGGGGAGAAGTTTGCACTGAACCTGTCAGCTAGGACGTTGGCAATGTCTGTGGGTTCAGTGTATTTTTTGTCATTTTGGACTAATTCTGAGCATATCTGGGAATTCCCACCCAGGTTCCTAACATAACTAAAGAAAGCCTTGTGATTATCCTTAGTGTCCTGTGCAATTTTTCTCTCGAAGCTGGCCTTAGACGATTTTATGAGTGCCCGTAGTTTTTTGCTAATACTGATCAGTGATGCCTTCCCTTGTTGGGATTTTGCTCTATCGTGTAGTGGCTTCCTCCTTCTATTGTATAGTTTGTTTATGGCAGGGGTCCACCAGACAGGACGTCTGCCTTTGGAGGATTGGGTCTTGGTTTTATTTGGGATTGCATGATTCATGCATTCCTGAAGGTGTTCATAGAATGTGTTTATAAAGGATTCTGTGGTCTGGGCCGTATTTTCCACAGGCCCGGGGGCTTTGAAGGATTCCACCTTGGTTTTGAGGAGTGTGAAATTTTCTTTAGAGAAGTTTTTCACTGTGGTTTTCTGGGCAGGGGGTGGGGTTGGGATGTGAATATCCAGTGAGATTAGTTTATGGTCTGATCTTACCAGTGAGGGATACACTTCTGGTCTGGAGCATAGAGTCCCCATGTTGGTGATGATCAGGTTCAGTATGTTTTCCACTCTTGTGGGAGTGGTAACAAGTTGTTCCATAGCATTTGAGTTTATAAATTCTAGGAACCTTTTGGCTAGGGTGTTGGAGCTAGAGTAATGCTCCCAGTCTATGTTTGGGTAGTTGAAGTCGCCCAATATAATGGTGTTTGGAGAGATCTTCATATTTTCCAGTGTTCTTAGGAAGGCCGAGTGGGATTCCTGGGTTTGGGGTGGTGGTCTGTAGCAGGCTATACACTGGAAGGCAGTTTTACCCACTGTTAGTTGCACATGGATAGTCTCTGATGCTTTGTGCTGTGCCACCAACCTGGAGGTGTGGGTATCTTTGACGAATATTGATACTCCCCCTCCTTTTGTGGTTCGGTCCAAGTTTTGGGGCCGAAAATCATGGTATGAGGTATAACCTGGTAGTGCTGGGGTGCTCTTGGGAGCCTTGAACCAGGTTTCTGTTACTGCACAGATATCGATGTTCTCCATGCTAAGGAGAGTTTTGAGTGCGTGCATCTTGAGGTTTAGACTTCTGGCATTGATAGGAATTACTCTTAGTTTCTTATCCCTTGTGATACATATGGAGGTGGGTTTGTCTTTTGAGCCTTGCCTAAAAAAGGCACTATGGGGGTGGCAAGAACCTTTGCCAGTATCCGAAAGCCCAGGGGTGACAGGTGCAAGCCATCCCTAGCGAAGCATCGTGCATGTCATCCCAGGCTGACAGGCATTGGATCCCCTTTGAATGACACCAATACTTAAGCCAATTGTTGAAATTGATCATCTTGTCTTCATATTGTGGCATCATTCTTGGTGAGGGTAAGATGCTACTCAAGGTCAGGGTCATACCGGCCTGGGCTACATGCTCAGAGAGCTGCTCTATGTCTCTTTTCATGTAGTCCAGGGAGGTACATCTCAGGTCATTCACACCAGCATGGACAATGACTGAGTCATATTTGTACTTGCCTTGGAGTGACCTGAGTGCTTGTGTTATGTGGCGGATCCTAGCGCCCGACAGGCAGCTCACCATGACCTTCTCCTTGTTCAGCCTGGTGAGCGGGACGTCAGTGTGCCTGATGATAGAGTCACCTATTACAAGTGTATCAGGTGTGTTGTTTAGCCTTAAGGGCTGTGACTGTTCAGTACACTGGCTTTGTGAGCTATGTGTTGCACATGTTTTGTTTTGGGGTAGCGGTTGCTTGGGTGTCTGCTTTGGAGGTCTCTGCTGCTTAGACAGATTTTTATTTAGAGCCTCCAAGTATGTTTTTGTGTGTTTATGTGTTTGGTTTGCTGTCGTGGTAGGTTTATGTGAGACTGGAATTGTAGTGAGTGTGGTTTCCTTCTCCTCCTGACTGGTTACGCCAGTACTGAGTTGAGAGAGCTTAGCCTCCAGTTTGGCTATATGATTGCATCTCTCACATGTGTTGGAATTTGTTGGGAGGAGGAGAGGGTTGTCTGTGTACATGAGGCAGTTGTAACATTGCCTCAAGATTCCCAGATTCACCAGCTGGACCGGAGAGGAGATTGACAACTGACCTTTGGACATGCTAGAATAGTATTGGGAATTTCTTTATAATTGAAAAAAAGGGCCAATGGGAAACAAGGTACTCAAGGGGAGTTTGCGAGGGTGTAGTGCTTTTAATTTTTTAGTGCTGACTTATATAATTGCTTTAGTGAGCAAGTGCCAGGTGACTTAAATGCAATGTGTTACAGGTAACTTAAATGCAAAAACGACAAACAGTAACTTTCTTTCAAGTGAAACAAGGAAATAAGTACAGTAAGTACAGTATGTGCTTATTTCTGCCATTTCCTTAAATTACTTATAATGAGAATTCCCATAAGCACACACACATACTAATTACATTAACTCATTACCTGCAGCAGTAGCAAAAACGAAGCCTTATTTGAGCGCTTTCTTCGACTTTTATCTTATTTGTGAACTCCTTAAACAACATACCAAGGGATGTGTCCAGTCCTGAACTTTTAAACATAATACACTTAACGGTATTGATGCTGCCATCTAGAGGAATGGAGTTAATTTACTGCAAATTCTGCCTAAATAGTTAGAGCAAGACATCGTGATGTATTTAAAAGATAACCGGAACACTGTATTCGTAGATAGTAGGAAAGCAGAAATTTGTTGAGTGGTGCACAATATCTGGTTAATTGCTCAAACTGAGGGGAACCTGTAATAACACAGCCTTATGACAGAATTGCAGCATGTTACAAAAAAAAAAAAAGCCAAATGACACTGTTGATATTAAAAAAAGGTAGAGACAAACACAAGAGCTGATTATTGGATATCATTAGCAAATCGGAGGCTCAGCAGTAGGACCTTGAGTCATACATTGACACTCTGACCATACAGAGCTAAATGGAATCCTGCAGAATATGATTCAGTGGTTATATCTGAAGCTATATAAGCTAGAAAATCATAAAAGAAGAGACCATCTATGATTTATAGATCTGCCTGAATTATTCAAGGTTCCCAAACCAGTAAAAATGATTGAAAAAGGAATGAATAAGTCACTGATGGTTGTCTCGTTTTGCAGTTGAGCTTGTTAGTCGCAGGACAAGCCAGCACGTTGAAGAGGGAGGAGGATTCCGGTAGGACAAATTAATTTGTTGCGCTCAGAGAACAAGAAGTGTAGATTTGAACCACAGTTTCTTAGCCCATTTGAATGTTGACGGGAGCCTGTACATGGCCTCGGGATATGGATTTCTTCCACAGGTAAGAAGAAGGTACTCTGTAGAAACTAAGCGTTTGACAGGATGATTTGATTGCTGAATAGTACGATCCATTGTGAATTGAACAGCATCACAAAGCTTGTAAGCATATATAGATTATATGCTTGTTTGGGAATTATGTAAATGTTTGAGTACTCGCAAAAAAAAAAAAAAAAAAGAGAGAGGCACATAGGTATTTCTGTTTAACAGTTATTAGGAGGATGTCGGAGTTTCACCATATGCTTTAACGAATGTAGCTTTCTCTTCTTGGAGGTTTTTTTTAGAGAATACATTACATTATTAGATGAAATTGAAGTGTATTAACCCACCACCGAGTTCACGCAGGAATGGGAGTGTCCGCAGTGACATGCCGGAGGGCGGGGATTAACAGCAATGTGCCATGATTAACATGCAATGCAAAATTGCAAATGCAACGGTAAATTCATGTTAAAAAACAGAGCATTTAGTAAGCACAATAATGACACGAATGGCCTTTCCATTCAAATGTTCCACAAGCATCTTGACAACCGCGAAACAGAATAAGCAACAAAAATGCTACAAGAATAAGCTTTTATTTAGGCAAAAAAGTGAAGTCCTGTCCTTTGTACTGCCCGTGGGTATGTTTTGGCCTTTGAACACTGCTAAAACTGCTAGACTAAAAGGTCGTGTATTACCATGCATTTTCTGAAACACAAGTAGTTTGAAACTCAAATGTTTGTTATTATTTAGTGAATTCAGTTCACACGAGAATCCAGAAAACCATAAATTTAATGCTGAACAGACCGAAAACACAAGGCAAAAAAATCTGGACATTCTGCGAAAATCTGGAAAGTTGAGAGGTAACTTTGTTTACATCTTTATTGAATTTGTCTGTGTTTTCTAGTTGCTATGGCGATTGTAATTGGGGTGCAGGTTTTAGCTGTAATACAGCCATCGTTCATTGTTAAAAATGTTCCTGACTTTTTGCCAAACTGCTTAACGAAATTGCATTTTCATGCAGTAGGATGCTGTATCTTTTATTAGGGTACGTTAACGTAAAATTTAAAGGGTAATGGTGGTGTGGGATGTTTTTCGGTTAGTGTGATGTTCCTCTTTCAAACGACAGGTTTTCACGCAAATGAGCCGCAACATTTGGCCTCTGCTGTTATTAAGTGTGTAGAGTCATTATCCTCCCCTCTAAAGGGGACAGACAAAAACAGTCAAAATATAAAAAATATATTGCATTATCTCCATATCTCACTATTATTGCTTTAACAACTGCTTCAGGGCTGACAGCTGTGTGATCATTGAGCCCCGATAACGGAAAAGTACCGTATTGGGTTTATCAGTTTAGTGTGTGTTTCACATATCGCATATATTACCTTGTGTTATGGTGGCATCTTTCAATCAAATGGTGGGCGGTGCAGTCAAAATGCTCACAGGCGAGGTTTGGGCGGGACTTGCTACTGCACATCTGGTGGGTTAATACACTTCAATTTCGCCCATTAGGCTATTAAGTGTGTAGAGTCATTATCCTCCCCTCCAAAGGGGACAGACAAAAACAGTCAAAATATAAAAAATATATTGCATTATCTCCATATCTCACTATTATTGCTTTAACAACTGCTTCAGGGCTGACAGCTGTGTGATCATTGAGCCCCGATAACGGACAAGTACCGTATTGGGTTTATCAGTTCAGTGTGTGTAAAACTTGTGTTTCGCATATCGCATATATTACCTTGTGTTATGGTGGCATCTTCCAATCAAACGGTGGGCGGTGCAGTCAAAATGCTTGCAGGTGGGGTTTGGGCGGGGCTTGCTACTGCGCATCTGGTGGGTTAATACACTTCAATTTCGCCCATTATTATGCTAGAATGAAAAGTTTCCTGAATATTTCATTTGGAATTTAATGGATTTATTTATAAGAAACTTGCAGAAGGGTGAGAGGGATTGTCTTTCTTGTTTAATGAGAAACAGCAAGTCCTGAGCAAAAGTAATTTTTGAACCTCTCCAGATCACGAACTTCTTTGATTTAGCAGTTTGTAGGATTGACTGAGCATGGGAAGCATTAAGTAACCTTGTGTAAATTTGTCTGGGCATATCCATTGCTTGTGATTTTCTCAAGGCCCTATGAATTCTTTCGATTGTAAATGTTTGTGCAAGATCTTTATTATCTATTAAGAGTCCAAGAATTTCCTGTGCAATAGTGGGCAGTTGTGATTGTTCATACTTTTCGGGAACTTCTCTAATCAGCACATTATTACGCCTTGTTCTAGCCCCCAGATTAATTATTTTTTTGCTACATTTTTTTTTATAGAAGCTTCATTTGTAGAGGTAATTTTTTGAAGCTCCTGTATTTTTATTTCATAGTCCAATATTTTTTCATCATTATGGTCTATTCTGGTAACGATTTGTTCCAGATTGTTGCCAAAAAGACTTAGCTTTGAGGAAAACATTTGTATTTCAGAATGAAGTGGAGATAAAGCTGCCTTGAGATCCTCAATTGTAAAGGGATGCTCTCCCTTATTTTTGGGGGGCTGCTTTGAGGCCTCAGGCTGTGATTTAGTTGTTTTCTGCCTTTTGGTAGATATTTCTTTTTCTGGAGATGAAATAAGTGATAATCTATTTTTTGAAGAGTGTGCTTCCATTTGTTCCATCTTTAAACAGATTGTAGTTTTTCCCTTTTCTTTATGTTCCTTTATTTATTTGTGCTTTTTGTAGATTCTTTGCAGTGCTGTCCAGCCTAAGCACATGTGGCAGTGAGTACAATTATCCCCCTTTCCAAGTCGTAAATCCAGCAACATTTTTTGAAAGCTAAGTAGACTATAGTTAATTTTGTTTTGAAAAATCCTTTTTTTGACTTTTTATGATGTGGCAAAAGGTGTTTTTTGTAGATTTTCTGGCAGTAGTAAGAGCAAACAGAAGACAGTGCTTCCTAGTCAGCAGCCATTTTAGAATCCCATTTTATATTTTTGTAAGATTGTGATTCCCCCCCTTTAATGCTTTGTGGATTACAAATAACTGAATCCATATGAGCTCCAACTTGGGCCCCATCATGCCGGTAGCAAGACTGTAAGTAGTCACTGGCCAGTGAGCAAGATATAATAGAGTGTTTCATAGCTGGTCTGTTTACAATCGATCAAGGGGGTAGAGGGTGTTAGTACTGGTGAATGACATTGCATTTTCTCATATTTGTGTTGTGGCACTATCAATCTTTATTGTTCAATGTTAATGCATTTTGTCATGTTAGTACCACTGCCTTAACAAATCTTTAATGCTCAATGACTGCTTTTTCTCATATTTGTATTGTTGCATTATAAATCCTCATTGTTCAATGACATTGCATTTTCTCATATTTGTATTGTTGCATTATAAATCCTCATTGTTCAATGACATTGCATTTTCTCATATTTGTATTGTTGCATTATAAATCCTCATTGTTCAATGACATTGCATTTTCTCATATTTGTATTGTTGCACTATAAATCCTCATTGTTCAATGACATTGCATTTTCTCATATTTGTATTGTTGCACTATAAATCCTCATTGTTCAATGACATTGCATTTTCTCATATTTGTATTGTTGCACTATAAATCCTCATTGTTCAATGACATTGCATTTTCTCATATTTGTATTGTTGCATTATAAATCCTCATTGTTCAATGACATTGCATTTTCTCATATTTGTATTGTTGCATTATAAATCCTCATTGTTCAATGACATTGCATTTTCTCATATTTGTATTGTTGCATTATAAATCCTCATTGTTCAATGACATTGCATTTTCTCATATTTGTATTGTTGCATTATAAATCCTCATTGTTCAATGACATTGCATTTTCTCATATTTGTATTGTTGCATTATAAATCCTCATTGTTCAATGACATTGCATTTTCTCATATTTGTATTGTTGCATTATAAATCCTCATTGTTCAATGACATTGCATTTTCTCATATTTGTATTGTTGCATTATAAATCTTCATTGTTCAATGACATTGCATTTTCTCATGTTTGTATTGTTGCATTATAAATCTTCATTGTTCAATGACATTGCATTTTCTCATGTTTGTATTGTTGCATTATAAATCCTCATTGTTCAATGACATTGCATTTTCTCATGTTTGTATTGTTGCATTATAAATCTTCATTGTTCAATGACATTGCATTTTCTCATATTTGTATTGTTGCATTATAAATCTTCATTGTTCAATGACATTGCATTTTCTCATATTTGTATTGTTGCATTATAAATCTTCATTGTTCAATGACATTGCATTTTCTCATGTTTGTATTGTTGCATTATACATCCTCATTGTTCAATGACATTGCATTTTCTCATATTTGTATTGTTGCATTATAAATCCTCATTGTTCAATGGCATTGCATTTTCTCATATTTGTATTGTTGCATTATAAATCCTCATTGTTCAATGACATTGCATTTTCTCATATTTGTATTGTTGCATTATAAATCCTCATTGTTCAATGACATTGCATTTTCTCATATTTGTATTGTTGCATTATAAATCCTCATTGTTCAATGACATTGCATTTTCTCATATTTGTATTGTTGCATTATAAATCTTCATTGTTCAATGACATTGCACTTTGCTTGTGTTAGTACTGCTGCCTTCAAGAGTTTTGCTGCTCAATGACATTGCATTTATTCATATCTGTATTGTTGTATCATGGCTCTTTTATTGCTTAATGACATTGCATTTTCTCATATCTGTATTGTTGTATTATAACTCTTTTATTGCTTAATGACATTGCATTTTCTCATATCTGTATTGTTGTATCATGACTCTTTTATTGCTTAATGACATTGCATTTTCTCATATCTGTATTGTTGTATCATGACTCTTTTATTGCTTAATGACATTGTATTTTCTCATGTCTGTATTGTCGTATTATAACTCTTTTATTGCTCAATGTCATTGCATTTTCTCATATCTGTATTGTTGTATCATGACTCTTTTATTGCTTCATGACATTGCATTTGTTTCCGTGTTTGTATTGCTGCATAATAAAGCTTTACTGCACATTGATATTGCCTTATTTGTGCATGTTTGAATGTCAAGACCTTCTTCTGTTGAGTTCTGGGGAAGAGAGAGAATGTATGTCTTCATTGCATGCATATCTCACCTTGCCTTATTGCTAACTGGTGCACTGCTGGAATAATTTGTTTATGGTTGTGCTATTGCCTTTTTAAACTAGATGTGCCACCTGGAATAAAATCTGTCCATCTTGCCACCTTGGTGTGTTGGGCCTAATAGGGGTGTCACCAGAGTCAGGTAGGAAGGAACCCATATCTATTCAGCTACACCTGCGGGGTCGGTACATTTGGGGGCTCGTCTGGGATTTCCTGTACTGCCTTGGACTCCACCCTGTTCCCCTGTATGTGTGAAAAGCAAATCCTGAAAAAACCTGAACCTAGAAGTAACCGCTAAGTGGTGCAAACAGCACAATGCTCAGTCATAGCATTGCTTAGTTCTGGTGTTGCCAGGGGTCACATGGACTGATATACAAATGCATCAAGTCACAGGATCCTTGCAGTTGTGGGACATGGATTTTTGTTGGACCACAGTGTGGACCCTACCAAGCAGAGCACATTGGCCTTATTAGAATGGAAAAGTCATTTAGTGTATGAGCACATACCTTTGAGTGTACAAATTTCAGGTGAGAGTGCAGTCCGTGTGGTAATCCCTGAGAAGTGCACTACCTCAGCAACAGAGAAAATACTTGTGGACGCTATTCAAGTAGGTCAGAACCTTACACCAGAAACTGCAGCTTCACTGCCCATAAATACTATAGGGCCTGAAGTTTTGAATGCTTTGGGAAGTATTGTAGAAAAATGCTTAAAGCCTACACAGCCATTCACTGGGTTTGGCTACCACAAATTGCATTTTTTTCTGGCAAACAACCCACAAGTCAGGGAGAGAAAGATTTTGAATCCTGGATGGATCAGGCTTCACAAGCCTTAGAGGAGTGGGATATCCCAGAATCTCAGAAAAAGCAACGGATAGCTGAAAGTCTAATGGGATTAGCTGCGGATACCATACGCAACCTAAGTATGGGTAAGCAAGATTGCGTGGCCAAGGACTATTTAGGGGTACTGCAGGATGTGTTTGGAAGGACCTAGAGGGCTGCTGACCTACTGCATCAGTTTGAACATACATACATACATACATACATACAAGAAGTTGGTGAGAAACTGATTACATTACGTGATTAGATAAAATGCTCCACCATATCATCCTAAAGAAGGGGGTGGATCTGAAAGTAGCTGACCAAGTACGGATCGGACAAATTTTACAGGGAGCTCAAGCTATGGACCCCATTGTGTGGAAAATGAGGATGAGAAATAGGGAAGAGACTCTAACTTATTCTCAGTTGGTTAAAGAGGTGAGGGAAGAGGAAGCCCTGTTGGAAACCAAATCTCAGTGTTCAACAGCAACTAAAACAGTGAGTGAACACCAGCAGGAGCCTATAGCCATGCTCACTACTTGAACAGGAGTCATGGCCCAGAGTGTCCACAATGTGGAGGTGTCACAGTTGCAGATGCAGGTGTCTTCCCTGACCGACGCCATAGCTCAGGTCACCAAGACAGTTGCAGAATTGCAGAAAGTCATGGTAACTTTAGCTGAAGGGAGGAATACATCAGCTAGAACCTCCATGAAAGGACGCAGGAAAGAACCGAATCAGCCAAGAGTTCCTACTGCAGTTTGTTTTCACTGTGGAGATGCAGGGCATATAAAGCGATAGTGTCCTAATGCAGAGAACTTGAAAAGAGTGAATGAACTATTATTGGCTAGTGCAATGCAGGGAAACTTCAAAGGGCCTCAGTGAAGGAGCCAGCTGAGTGCTCAGTTACAAAAA
Source organism: Protopterus annectens (assembly GCF_019279795.1). Lineage (NCBI taxonomy): Eukaryota > Metazoa > Chordata > Ceratodontiformes > Protopteridae > Protopterus > Protopterus annectens. The sequence goes on from NC_056741.1 coordinate 80,728,467, forward strand.
GCTTCATAAAATCTAACATCAAGAGGCAGCATCCCGGATCTCCTTTCCACACTAACCCTTGTAATAAGGGAGAGAGAGAGACTACCTACTATGCACACTTCTAGTGCATCTGAGGTGAACAGCCTAATTGGAAAGCCATCTCAGCCAAAATCTCAGCATCTCAGACTGCAAAACATTACTAAGCATGAGTCTTATCCATTAAAATGGCGAGGTCAACTGGCGGTACCTCAACCACATGCTGACTGCCGTACAGCTGAACAACACCGGAAACAGAAACTACCCATTGGCCTATTGGGACCATCCCCTGTCGTGTCAGTAAAAATAGGAGTGTATAATAAAGGACTGTTGGATACTGGTGCACAAATCACCATTCTATACAGAGACTTCTACCAAAAATAAAGCATTTGCCACTTGAAATGTTAGAAGATTTGGAGATCCGGGGGCTAAGTGACACGAAGTTCCCTTATGATAGTTATGTCTCACTTAAGTTAGAATTTTTCACTTCAGTTGTTGGGTCAACAGAAGTATTTGAAACACACACTGTTGTGTGCCATAGGCCAAAAGCAAAGGATTCACCATCTATTTTAGTGGAGAGAAATACTGACCTCGTCAGAAGAATGCTGACGCCTCAGTTGACCCAGGAACATTCGACACTACATCCTCTCCTGAGACCAGATTTTTGTGCCCTTCAAAGAGAGAAGGATAGTAAGAAGGATGAAATTGGTCATGTGTGGACCCTGTCTGGGAAAGAGCATATACTTCATCCTGGTCAGGTCACCTGCTTGAGATCCAAAGTGAGGATGTGTGGACAAACAGTTTCCTCTCATCTCATGATGGAAACGGATCCAGAAAGTGACTTGCCACCTGGGCTGGAACTAGTCCCAGAAGTTTGGCCTGCAGACAAGTTAAAGCATCCTTATGACACTTTGCCTGTGGGGTTGAAAAATAAAGGAAGTATTCCCATTGTCTTGCATTCACAAGTGTTTTTGGGAAAAATTTATGCTGCCACTCCCTTACCTGCTTCTGTGTTGACAAGGAACAAGAGCAGAGCCAACGAGTTGAAGCTGGAAGATGCTGATATAGGAGGTGGTCTCCTGCCCCCTGAGTGGCTAACCAGAGTTAAAGAGCTACTGATGAAAAAGAAAAATTGTTTTCTACTAGTGAACTAGATGTGGGCTGTGCAAAAAGTGCAGAACACTGAATAAGAGTAAAAGAAGACCAGCCCTTCGGGGAACATTCCGGAAGAGTAGCCCCAGGAGACCTGAAGGACTTAAGAAAACATTTGGAAGAACTAAAAGCCACAAGGATAATTTCAGAGTCAGAAGTCCATATGCCTCTCCCATTGTCATTGTCAGGAAAAAGAATGGGTCAGTTCGCATATGTGTTGACTATCGTACTCTGAATCAGCGAACCATTCCAGACCAGTACACAACTCCCCAGATTGAAGATGCTCTAAATTGCCTGGTGGGCAGTAAGTGGTTTAGTGTGCTAGACTTAAGGAGTGGATACTATCAAATCTCTATGCACCCAGAAGATAAAGAGAAGACTGATCGCTTACTTCAAGGTTTATCAAATGCACCGGCAACTTTCCAGAGAATCATGGAAAGAACAGTTGGAGACATGCATCTCCTGGAAGTCTTAGTCTACTTAGTCTACCTGGACAACATCATTGTCTTTGGGAGGACCCTAGAGGAGCACGAAGAAAGACTGATGAAGGTATTGCACAGGATTGAGAAGGAAGGCCTGAAGCTGTCATTGGACAAATGCAAGTTCTTCCAACCTTCAGTGACCTATGTGGGACATGTAGTGTCTGCAAATAGAATATCCACAGATCCCAGCAAAGTTGAAGTGGTGACATCTTGGCCCAGACCCAAAACTATCACCGAGCTGCGATCTTTCTTTCCTGGGGTTCTGCAGTTACTATAGAAGGTTTGTGAAAGGATTTTCAAAGACAGAAAGACCTTTTAACCATTTGCTCTGAAATTATGAGAAAGCAGATGAAACAGATGAAGATATCCTTGTGAAAAAGCCTAAGGGACAGAGAGGTTCTAAAGAACTCATCAAGAGTTGTTGGACTCCTGAGTGCAAAGAGTCATTTGAACAGCTTAAGTATTGCCTCTTAAGGATAAAGGCCACAAGCAGTGGGACAAGTTCGAAAGCAGGATTTATTTTCTAAAGAAACAAATAAAAGTTAGAGCTTTCGTCTTGCTTCATTGAGCAAGACTTCTTCAGACTTGAGTTGTCTGAAATATATAAAGCTTTACTGCTCATTGATGTTGCATTCTGTGTGCATGCTTGAATGTCAAGACCTTCTTCTGTTGAGTTCTGGTGAAGAGGGTGAATGTATGTTTTCACTGCATGCATATTGTCGCCTTGCCTTATTGCTAACTGGTGCACTGTTGGAATCATTTGTTTATGGTTGTGCTATTAGGTTCATAGGTTCATACTAGGCTATCTGCCCTAGGGCATTTACAAGCCTAGCCAGAGTATGTTTGGCTTTCGCCACCCATTTTAAATTAATTTTGCTATGCCCTTTTTCGAGGTTAGTATACTGTGCCTCTGTCTAATAGTGACACAGAAGTGATACCCGGGATAAACCTATGATCTCCCATCCACTCATCAAGATTCCTCTTGAAAAGAGTCAATGAGGGACTCTGCCTAACCTGGAATGGGATTTTATTCCAGAGTGAAGGGAGCCTCTGGGTTATGAATCTGTCCCTCCAGCATGTCCTATTTATTTCAGTGCTGAGGTTCAAGTCTCGAGCGTAGCTCGATGAGATTTGGATTTTTTGAGGTGCAGCATGTCCCTTAATTCCGGGTTGGACATGGCCTTATACGTCAGGCACAGGTCACCTCTGAGCAGGCGGTATGCCACTGAGTAGAGCTGGAGTTTCTTTAACCGGCAGCATATGGCATCTGTTTGAGCCCTTTGATCCTCTTGGTGAGGTACTTTTGGGGTCTTTCCAGTTGCTGCAGGTGTTTGGTAAGGTACATCCCAAAAGGGCATTGTACTCAATTATGGGCCTGATGAGGGATGAGTAAAGAGGCACGATGACCTCCCCTAATCTAGATGTGAATCCCTTCATGATTAGGTGGGCTATATAAAATGTTTTTCTAACCACTTTGGCCACGTGGTTGTCAAATGAGAGATTGCTATCAACTTGGGTCCCCAGGTCCCTAATTACTTCTTCTGTACTTAATGGATTACCACCTATGTGGTAATTTGTGGGCACTTTGTTTTTGCCATAGGGGATGACTATACACTTTTTGGCGTTTAGCTTGAGGCCATGGCTCTGGCACCAGTTGTCTGTTTCTATGAGGCCCTTTTGGAGGATGCTTGTGTCGGCTGGAGAGTCGATTATGGCGCCCAGTTTGCAGTCATCTGCGAACTTGGTCAGCCACAGTCCTTCCGTGTTGGCCTGTACCTCCGAGAAATATATACCAAACAAGAGAGGTCCCAGGACTGAGCCTTGTGGGACGCCACTTGTAACTGGTTTGGAGTCTGACATGGCTCCAGCAATTCTAACCATGTGGGTTCTGTCCTTGAGCCAGTTTACAACCCATCTAGTGACACAGGGGTTTATATTTAAGCTGGTGAGCTTATCTATAATGCCCAAGTGGGGTATTGTATCGAAGGCTTTTGCGAGGTCCAGATAGGCTGTGTGGACCACCTTCCCTTCACAATGGCCTTGGTGACTGTTTCAAAGAAGTCAACCAGGTTTAAGAGGCAGGATCTGCCCTTAACAAAGCCAAACTGGGTAGGATCCAGTGTCTTTAGGTCCCCATTATCTTTATTTATGAGGTCCATGATGATCCTTTCCATAGCTTTGCAGACCAAGCTAGTCAGGCTTATGGGGCGATAGTTTCCAGGGTCCATTGAGGCACCACCTTTGTGGAGAGGGACCACTGTTGCTGTACGCCACTCTTTGGGTACATATCCTGTAGTAAGGCTGAGATTGAACAGTAGTTTTATGTTTGGGTTTAGCTCTTCTTGGAGTTCATGTAGGACGCAGCCTGGGACACCGTCTGGTCCCATTGATGCTGTGTTTTTGCTTTGGAGAGGCGGCTCCCACCTGAGCATCTGAGATGTCAGGGGCAGCACTCTGCTGGGATAGATATTTGCCCTTTGGTGGGGAGTTTGCGCTGAACCTGTCAGCTAGGATGTTGGCAATGTCTGTGGGGTCAGTGTATTTTTTGTCATTTTGGACTAATTCTGAGCATATCTGGGAATTCCCACCCAGGCTCCTAACATAACTAAAGAAAGCCTTGTGATTATCCTTAGTGTCCTGTGCATTTTTTCTCTCGAAGCTGGCCTTTGACGATTTTATGAGTGCCCTTAGTTTTTTGCTAATACTGATCAGAGATGCCTTCCCTTTTTGGGATTTTGCTCTATCATGTAGTAGCTTCCTCCTTCTATTGTATAGTTTGTTTATGGCAGGGGTCCACCAGACAGGTTGTCTGCCTTTGGAGGATTGGGTCTTGGTTTTATTTGGGATTGCATGATCCATGCAGTCCTGAAGGTGTTCATAGAATGCATTTATAAAGGATTCTGCGGTCTGGGCCGTATTTTCCACAGGCCCGGGCTTTGAAGGATTCCACCTCGGTTTTGAGGAGTGTGAAATTTGCTTTAGAGAAGTTTTTCACTGTGGTTTTCTGGGCAGGGGGTGGGGTCGGGATGTGAATATCCAGTGAGATCAGTTTATGGTCTGATCTTACCAGTGAGGGATACACTTCTGGTCTGGAGCATAGAGTCCCCATGTTGGTGATGATCAGGTCCAGTATGTTTTCCCCTCTTGTGGGAGTGGTAACAAGTTGTTCCATAGCATTTGAGTTTATGAATTATAGGAACCTTTGAGCAAGGGTGTTGGAGCTAGAGTAATGCTCCCAATCTATGTTTGGGTAGTTGAAGTCGCCCAATATAAAGGTGTTCGGAGAGACCTTCATATTTTCCAGTGTTCTCAGGAAGGCCGAGTGGGGTTCCTGGGTTTGGGAGGGTGGTCTGTAGCAGGCTATAAACTGGAAGGCAGTTTTACCCACTGTTAGTTGCACATGGATAGTCTCTGATGCTTCGTACTTTGCCACCAACCTGGAGGTGTGGGTATCTTTGATGAATATCGATAATCCCCCTCCTTTTGTGGTTCGGTCCAAGTTTTGGGGCTGAAAAGCATGGTATGAGGTATAACCTGGTAGTGCTGGGGTGCTCTCGGGACCCCTGAACCAGGTTTCTGTTACTGCACAGATATCGATGTTCTCCATGCTAAGGAGAGTTTCGAAAAGTGCATCTTGAGGTTTAGACTTCTAGCGTTGAGTAGCATTACTCTTAGTTTCTTATCCCTTGTGATACCTATGGAGGTGGGTTTGTCTTTTGAGCCTTGCCTAAAAAAGGCACTATGGGTGTAGCAAGAGCCTTTGCCAATATCCGAAAGCCCAGGGGTGACAGGTGCAAGCCGTCCCTAGCAAAGCATCGTGGCTTGTCGTGCATATCATCCCAAGCTGATAGGCATTGATCCCCTTTGAATGACACCAATACTTAAGCCAATTGTTGAAATTGATCATCTTGTCTTCATACTGTGGCATCATTCTTGGTGAGGGTAAGATGCTACTCAAGGTCAGGGTCATACCAGCCTGGGCTACATGCTCAGAGAGCTCCTCTATGTCTCTTTTCATGTAGTCCAGGGAGGCACGTCTCAGGTCATTCACACCAGCATGGACAATGACTGAGTCATATTTGTACTTGCCTTGGAGTGACCTGAGTGCTTGTGTTATGTGGCGGATCCTAGCGCCAGACAGGCTGCTCACCATGACCTTCTCCTTGTTCAGCCTGGTGAGCGGGACGCCAGTGTGCCTGACGATAGAGTCACCTATTACAAGTGTATCAGGTGTGTTGTTTAGCCTTAAGGGCTGTGACTGTTCGGCACACTGGCTTTGTGAGATATGTGTTGCACGTGTTTTTTTTTGGGGTAGCGGTTGCTTGGGTGTCTGCTTTGGAGGTCTCTGCTTCTTAGGCAGATCTTTATTTAGAGCCTCCGAGTATGTTTTTGTGTGATTATGTGTTTGGTTTGCTGTCGTGGTAGGTCTATGTGAGACTGGAATTGTAGTGAGTGTGGTTTCCTTCTCCTCCTGACTGGTTTTGCCAGTACTGAGTTGAGAGAGCTTAGCCTCCAGTCTGGCTATATTGCCTTTTTAAACTAGATGTGCCACCTAGAATAAAATCTGTCCCTCTTGCCACATTGGTATGTTGGGCCTAATAGGGGTGTCACCAGAGTCGGGTAGGAAGGAACCCATATCAATTCAGCTAGACCTGCATGTGTGCTACAGTGGGACAATTGATTGTGGATCTGCATTCTTGCACAACATGCCTACTGTCCAGTGTTCTCCATTAAATTATTTCCATAAAATCTTTTAATTTTTTTTGGTAAGCTACTGAGAATTGCAGTCAGTCAGTAATGCCAGACATTAGATATTCATACCGGTCAGTGTAAGACTGTAGTTTTGTTAATGTTTTAAAGTGATTTAGAGTGATTTTTTTAAAAAAGGTCCCAATTTTTGGCCCCTCCCCTTCTTTTTGTTTCTGTATCCAATTCTTTAATGAGTTGAGATCTATGAATGTCCATGAGTTTTCTTCTGTTTTGTTTGTCATGAAAAGTATGGTTTACTATTCAGTTGTAGAGGTTGGCTTTCACTAATGACAAACACATTTGATTTTCTGACTTCATAGCCTTCAGAAAATGAATGTTATGCAGGTACAATATTCCATCAATGGTCAGCATATGTAAGAGCAGTATTTAAAATTTTTCCCTGATTTTTTTTCTGCATTTTACCTCAATATGTATGGTTTTGTCCATAATTCTTTTTCTAGGACGTCTAGCTAGTGTTATGTTTTTGAGTCTGGCATCTGAGTTGTACATAGACAACTAAGCTGTAGTTACTGGGGCTGTCTGTTGAGGCAAATGAGTGTTTTCTCATTAGTTTGGCTTTGAAGCACCTTTGGATACTTTAATGTGTGGGTCCTGTTTGTGTGGAGCAAACTTAAAATTTATTATGTAGTCATTATTTCTAACACAAGACACAAGTGCATGCAAATGTAGCTGTGACTGAGTGAAGGTGGGACCTGTATGTGGATAAAAATAGCTGACATTTTTGTCATTCATTTTTATGCAGTCGCTTTTCTGGCTTTGCAAGGCTACTGTGCATTTCTGTTGTGTAAAATTAAATGATTGTTACTGTAACTATATTTATTATATATATATATATATATATATATATATATATATATATATATATATATATATATATATATATTATATTTTTTATTCATTTATTTTACCATAGTTTGACATCTGAGGTGTACATGATAAAGGTTATCCAAGTGACTTATCTGCTATTTGATCACTGTTAAAGAATAGCCACCGATCCAGTGTGGCAACAGTACTGATAAACAATATATTTGTTTAAAATCATTTTGTGAGCATTTTTTTTGTGGGTGGTGGAGTGTATTTAACTAACAAGTTGGCCACAGTTATTTTCACTAGCCATCACAAGCATCAGCATTACATACTGTATGTGGTTGTCTTTGTTGGTATGGCAGCAGCAGGATGTGTGTTAAAGTAATTAGTCGCTAGAGCTTTAAGTAGCATTGCTGTTTTGCAGAGGCTGGCTTTTGCCAAGCTTTTGGATGTGGATTTCTCTGTGTGGAGTCTGCATATTTTCCTTGCACCTGTTTGAGTTTATCCATGTTCATAGGTGAGTACTAGGCTAATGATCACAAGGGCTTTTTTTATCCCTAGCCATGCATCCCAAATGTCTGAGTTCTGGTACCCTTGACAAGTGTTAGCAGGGGGTTGAGAGATGAACCATTTACAGGCTGCCTGTGTAACAGAAAGGCACGTGCCAAACAAGGGATGAATTTCCTATTCCCCATCCAATTTTCCAAATTAAACTTGAATCGGGTTAGGGAGGAATTCTGCTTCACATGGAAAGGGAGCCTTTTCCAGAGAAAGGGTAGTCTCTGGAATATATACCTGTCTTTACAGCAAGTCCTGTTTTATATCACAGGCAAGGTCTAAATCTTTAGAATAGGTAATTCTGGTGCTGTTTGTTTTGTGGCTATGCAGAAGGTCCAGCAGGGTGAGGTCTGACAGTGCCTTATATGCCAGGCATGAATCTCTCTTAAATAGGCTGTAGGAGACAGAATACAGGGATAGAGTTTTGAGACGACCTGCACAGGATACATTATTTATGCCCTGTATTTTTTTAGTGAGGAACCTCTTTGACGTTTCATTTTGAATATGCTTGGTTAGGTACATACCAAAGGGGACACTGTACTCAATGATAGGTCTGATGAATGCCAAATACAGTGGAACAATAATCTCCTTGGACCTAGATGCCCTACTTTTGTTTATAAGTTGTACAGTGTAAATAACTAAAACCGTGATCGGGTACTTGTTAAACTTTAAATAAAATAAAATCACAGCACCAGAAGTCCCAGCAGAATATTTAATCACAGTAAGTTTAAGTGCTTTTAAGGAAGTTCCCTTTTAATCGGAATGAAAGCGCTTAAACTTAGTGTGATTAAAGATTCTGCTGGGACTTCTGGTGTGGTGTTTTTATTTAAAGTTGTACAGCATAACATGATTTCCTCACTACCTTAGAAATGTGACCGTGTCTGTCCCTAAGTCCCTGACTACTGGGTCGACTGTAGGGGGAGGTATCAATAAGATGTTACCTGGGGGTGGATCATTTGGGAGGGATGACGCTATGCATTTCATGGCATTTAGTTTTAGTCCACAGCTCTGATACAATCTGTTTACATCAGCTCTTCCTGGAGAAGATTGGTGTCGGTGGGGGATTCTGTGACTGCTCCGAATTTGCATTCAGCAAATTTGGACTGGTGTAGTTTCCTTGAGATACCTCAAGGATGTGATGTAGCTGAATTGACATTCTTCCAACTTGCTTAACTGTGTGTGTTTCTGTGCGTCAGGGGGTCTACATTTTTTACTTTATTTATTTTTGTGGACATGCAATATTGAATGGCACTTGTGCAACTCTTTTCTCAAAGTTACTGACCTTTAAAAATAAGGAATAAAATACATCACATAACAGCCAGGCCCCAAGAGCTTCTGGGAACTGCCACCCAGGCTGTATAAGTGAATTTTTACATGGCCTTAGCAGTGATTACAGCCCTGAACCTCATCTAGTCTAAAACCATCACTGCTCTGAGGTGTGCATAGAAATTCTTTGTAACTTGTGTATGTGTGTGGTCTGGAGGCAGTGTGGTTGGGGGACTGTGTGGTCATTTCCTCCCTAAATCTTGGAGGTGTGCACAGGTTACTGTAGCTGTCTAGAGGCAATGTAATGTTTAGGAGGAAAAGTTGGAGTAACTTACTATGATAAAACTTTCCTCATTAAACATCAGACATGCAATGCAAGTATTTATTTTTTGGGTCAGGGTTAGAGACGTGCTGTTTATCTACATCTGGTAATGAGGATGAAGTTAAGTTACTGTGTTGTATTCTTTTAGTTTCTTCTTAGTCTGAGAAAAAAGTGTTAAACGGAAGGTAGCGGTCTTTTGGTGTTAGGGGTGTGCATGCGTGTGTGTGTGTGTGTGTGTGTGTGTGTGTGTGTGTGTGTGTGTGTGTGTGTGTGTGTGTGTGTGTGCACTTGTAATTATATAAAATGTCTGATAGTAGCCATTTGAAATATGACTGACCTTTTTTGCTGTCATCCCAAATGTAACACTAGAAGGTAATACAGAAGGTGGCTCGTATTTTTTTGTTGGGGGTGGTGACTCTTATTATAGTTATTTATTTCTTGGGGGGAGTGACTCTCATTATTATCTCAGAAAACTTGTCTTGTTCTGTGAACACACATGCTGTTGTCAGGAAAGCACAGCAATGGCTATATTTTCTGAGAAGGTTTGGAAGAGCAAATCTACCAGCCCATGTTCTCCTGACCTTCTACAGGGGCACAGTTGAGAGCATCCTGACAAACAGTTTTACAGCTTGGTGTGGCAACTGCTCCACCACAGACCACAAGTCCTTCCAAAGAGAGGTGAAAACAGCAGAAAAGATTACCAGAACCACTCCACCATCTATTCAAGGTGTGCACCAGTCTCATTGTCTCAACAGAGCCAGGAAAATAGTCATAGATTGCACTCACCAACACATGGACTGTTCCTGCACTTAACATCTGGGAGGCGTTATCATAGCATATGTTGCAAAATGGCCAGATTTAGCAGAAGCTTCTATCCCCTGGCCTGTTCCTGCACCTAACCTCTGGGAGGCGTTATCATAGTATATGTTGCAGAATGGCCAGATTTAGCAAAAGCTTTGAACCCCTGGCCATCGGGCTACTACACTCCAATAGCAACTTCCATCGGGACGGTAAGTAATTTGACAATTGAGAAGCATATTTGCATGCAATAACGTTAAAAGGTCTTCTTCAATCCATTGTGCAACTAATCTAACAGAGTATAATATTATTTCTGTGCAATAAGTAACAGCTGTGAAGCTGTTGTTCAATAAATATCATGTTTCCTTAGACTAATGTCAACAAAATCCTGAACAGTAAGAAGTAGGTGTAGAATTCTTGCAATAAATACAGTGTTTCTTTACCTTAGTAAATATCTGATATGTAAAACAGTAAATATTATGTAGTGGGAATGTCTAAATGTAGCAATGTCGATTGTTTATGTTAGATGTTTGCACATAGAGGCTGCAGTAACATGATTTCCTTCATTCCTTAGTAAATATCTGATATGTAAAACAGTAAATATTATGTAGTGGGAATGTCCAAATGTTGCAATGTCGATTGTTTATGTTAGATGTTTGCACATAGAGGCTGCAGTAACGTGATTTCCTTCATTTGCACTTGTTGTGGAGTCTGAATGTTAATAAAGTTTACTTTGACTTTATTTGTTGGGAGTGGTGACTCCTGTTGTATTTATTTGTTGGGGGGGTGGAGACTCTTATTGCACCTTCATTGTAGTTATTTGTTGGGGGTGGTGACTCTTATTGTAGTTATTTGTTGGGGGATGGTTGTAGATCAGTGTGTGTGTGTGATACATCTTTAAGAAGCTTTCCAGTGAGTCAACAGTGGATACGAGTACTGAGCATGTGCAAACAAGTGTGCCATTTTGAGTGAGCAGCCAGAGTGTGAGCATGCAAGTATGTAGTCAGTTGGTTAGATAGTTTGTTTAAGTTTAATATTCCTGCCAGCCATCCTGATGTATTATGTACAATAATGAACACCCAAGCCGCATCGTCTTCTTAATGCACATAAGAGCGATATGGTGTCAGAATGGGATCCAGAGCCACAGCCAAGAGGCAACCAGTTAAAGGTGGAGGAATATACAAGAGTATACTGCTGAAACGACTCACAAAACAGGTCAGAAACAAAGTCCAGGTACTAAAACTTTCTTAAATGATTTCCTTTACTATAAATGTAAAACAAAGCACTCAGAATGCTCAAAATTAATTTCTTATTAAACAAAATGTCAAACTACGACAGATTGATAAAAGTATTCAAAATAATTATGAAAATCTTTGAAACAATATCCGAATTGCATACAATATACAAAAAAGGGGAAGCGACAGTATTTTTTCACTATGTACTACTGTTTTGCATTAACTGAAACTGTTCAAAGTATCCAAAGTGTGCTAAGTGTGTGCAGTATTACAGTGCAGTTATCTCACAAAGTAGTTATTTCAAGGCATATTTCGCAGAATCGCAGAGTACAGTATTTCAAAGAGTTTATTGGGCATTTGATTATTATTACAAGTACCTGGTGGTGCATGTGACTCTTCGTACATTATTATAATGGACATTTTGCATTATGTTTTACTATAATCTGTGAGCATGGCAGAAGGTTTTTGTAGCCCTGCATCGCTTGTGTTTCATAACAATATTGTAGAAAATTGGAGGGTGTTTGAGCAGGAATACAATATTTTCATACAGGCTGCTTTTTCTGACAAATACGCATGTAAGAAAGAAAGCATTTGTTTTTCTTAAGTTAGCTGGTTCAGAGGCCATTGAAAGAGAGCATTACTTTGTGTATGCACCTGCTGTGTTTGCAAGGGAGGGGGAAGACTGCCATATAGTGGTACTGGCTGAAACAAGGGAGGACCCAGAGTGCTTAAAATGTAAATTTAGAGAAACCTGTAACCCCCAAACAAATATTACACTGGAAGTTACACAAGGGATCAAAAGCCTGGTGGAACATTTGCAGTATATATATATATATATATATATATATATATATATATATATATATATAGGTTCATAGGTTCGTACTAGGCTATCTGCCCTAGGGCATTTATAAGCCTAGCCAGAGTGTATGTGGCTTACACCACCCCTTAGGATGAGAATACTACACCCTTTTAGGGTTTAGTTTACTATGTCTCTGTCTAGTAGTGACACAGAGATGACCCCCGGGGTAAACCTACGATCTCCCATCCACTCGTTGAGATTTCTCTTGAATAGAGTCCGTGAGGGGCTCTGCCTAACATGGACTGGGATTCTGTTCCAGAGTGTAGGGAGCCTCTGGGTTATATATATATATATAAAACTGACTTGAGAAATAAGGCTAAAACATGCAGATTTGTTGGTTTGAGAGATGAGCTGATAAGACAGGCTTGTGTGTGGTATTAATAATGACACAGTGAGAAAGATTTTGCTTCAAGACGGTGATTTAACATTAAATAAGGCCATTGAGATTTGTCAGATGTATGAGCTTGCAGAAAAGCACACAAGTATGCTTACAAATGAGAATAGTTGCAGAAGGCAGAATGACAAAGCTCATGTTGATAGTATGCAGCACATTGTTAAAAGCAGGACCAAGCACACGGCAGCTACTGTAGGTCTTGTGACAGTCCCTGGGAAACCGAGTCTTTCCAGCAAATTCCAGAGCATGCTCAGTGAAGCACAAGGATGAGTCAGCAAAGTCAAAACATGTGTCCCAACCTAGCTTTATAGTCAACTGTCGTAATTGTAGTAGAACTCATGAACCCAAAAGAGAAAAGTGCTTAGCTTTTGGTCAGCAGTGTCATTCTTGCAATAAGTGGAATCATTTCAGAAGAGTTTGTAAATCAAGTAAGGTACATTCTTTTATTAAGAGAGGGCATTTCAAGAGGCAAGTTGATCAATTAGAAAGCTATGACCCTACTTTTTATGTTGGTGTGTCTTGTACTTGGTGAAACAGTTAATGCAGTAGATTTGTGGGCAATGAATGAAACCTTTTGAACTGTTTTGATTAATAGGAGTCCTGTAGAACTCAAAGTACATACTGGCTCAAAGTGCAATGTTATGTCAACAAAAATGTTTGCTGCAGTAAAAGCTGCAGAACAACTTGATTTGACAAAGTGTGCGAAGCTTGTTGCATATGGTGGTGAAGAGATTCAAACAAAAGGCTCAGTAGTGCTTTCATCTTACTCTGTTGTAAACAGGCATGACTTGTAGTTTTACATAGTCAAGAGACACGTGCAGTCATTAGGCCTCAGAGACAGTTTGAAAATGGGAGTGCTTTAATTCAATAAAGAAGTTCACCATGTAAGCCTGCATGACGATAGCTCAAACTTCACCCAAACTATTTTTTCTGAGTGTGCTGAGATTTTTTGCAGACAAGCTAAGCAAACAGCATGATGACAGCTAAAACTTCACTTAAACTATTTTTTCTGAGTATGCTGAGATTTTTGCAGACAATTTAGGCAAACCACCAGTTGTGTACTTCATGAAGTTAGACCCAGAGCTCAGCCCTGTTATCAGACCAGCATGGAAAGTTCCAGTAGCTATGCAGCGCAGAGTCAAATCCAAGCTAAACAAAATGGTGCATCTAGGAGTAATTTCTCCAATAGAAGAACCTACTGAATGGGTATCCGCCATGGTAGTAGCTCATAAGAAAAGCTCAGATGATATAAAAATATGTATTGATCCAAGAGATGTGAACAAAGCATTAAAAAGACCTCCTCATCCAATGTGCACAGTTGAAGAGGTTGCTGCCCTCATGCCAAACGCCACTGTCTTAGAAGCAAAGAGTTCATTTTGGCAAATTTTGCTTGACCGAAAATCTTCATTGTTAACCACATTCAGTATGCCATTTGGAAGATATAGATTTCTGAGAATGCCATTTGGGATAAATTCTGCTAGTGAAGTCTTTGTGTGCAGTGGGGAAATTTGTTTTCTGGCTATTTCTGTGCTATTATAGTTGATGGCATTCTAGTTGGAGGCAATGGTGAAGCTGAACATGGCAGAAACCTCAAAGTTCTGGAAAGAGCATGTGAAGTGAATCTTAAGCTGAATCCTCAGAAGTGCAAGTTCAGGCTACGAGACGTTACTTATGTTGGTCACTCGTTTACCAGTTCAGGTTTGTGACCAGATCCTTCCAAGCAAACAGCAATTCTCGAGATGCCAGCTCCAGACAGTGTTGAAACCCAAAAACATTTTTTTTGGCATGGACAACTATTTAGGCAAATTCATTCCAGATTTAAGCCAACTTTCAACATCGCTCAGAACTGACACACTAAGATGCAACTTGGCCATGGTTAGAACAGCACCAAAGAGTATTTGATGTCCTGAAGCAGAAAATTGCCAGCCCACCAACTCTCAGCTACTATGATGTTCACAAACCAGTTACTCTTTCTTGTGATACTTCTAAGTTTGGTCTAGGTGCAGTCATTCTTCAAGAGGGTAGACCAGTAGCCTATGCATTGAGAACTCTTACCCAGATTGAGATGCAGTATGCCCAGATTGAGAAAGAGCTCTTAGCAGTTATGTTTGCATGTTTGAAGTTCCATGATTATATTTATGGTCGACCTATCTAGAACGAAACTGTCAACCAGCCTGTAGTTTCTCTTGAGAAAACCTATGCGTACAGCTCCAGCCAGACTGCAACATATGATGCAAAAATCGCAAAAGTACAATTTCAATCTTGTTTACCCTAAAGAAAAACTTCTTTAACTTGCTGATACCTTATCAAGATCACCCAGAAAGGCAAAGGATCAGCATAACAATGAGCAACTTGATTTTGAGGTTATGGCAGTAAGTAATTTTTCTTCCACACATCTTGAGCTCAGAACTCGCACAGCTTCAGATCCAATTCTCCAGCAGCTAAACTTCTTTATCAGTCAAGGATGGCCTTTAAAACAATCTTGTTTACCAGTAGAAGTGCAACCTTATTTTACATTCAGAGATGAGATTTTCTCAGACAGTGGTATCATTGTGAAAGGTCCTGAAGTGATTCTTCCAAAATCCTTGCAACAGGAGTATATTAAGATCTTGCATCATGGCCACCCAGGAACTGATTCTACCAAAAAAAGGGTGAGAGGTCTAGTATTTTGGCCTTCTATGTCAAAGAGATATTGAGAAAGTACTTTCATCTTGTTCAGTATGTAATAGCACAAAGCCGCAGCAACAAAAAGAACCACTCCAGTTAAGCCAGATTCCTGAACTACCTTGGTCGACAGTAGCCACAGATATCTTTGAGTGAAATGGTCAGTATTGCTTGGTGTTAGTAGACTCTTACTCAAATTGGTTCAGGATTGACCTGCTTCCCAACCTGACTTCTGGTATTGTCATTACTAAGTTGAAGCAACATTTTTCTCTCTGTGGTAGTCTTCACAGAGTTATTTCTGACAGTGGTGCACATCAGCAGTTCAAGAGATTTGCAGAAGAGTGGGATTTTGCTCATATTATAAGTAGTCTTGAATACCCTCAAATGACTTGGCTGAATGTGCTTTTCAAATGACAAAACAGCTGTTAGAGAAATCCAGACATGACGATACCGATGTTTTCTAAACTTGTTAAATCTCAAACATTCCTCTTGATCCACCTTTTGGTTCACCTGCACAGAGACTTGTGTCGAGACAAACCAGAACCACACCATCAGTCAGTAGTAATTTATTATTTACAAGTGCTAAAACAGCAAAGCAGTAAAAGCCCAACTGTTGAAAAAAAAACGTTTGTCCCAGAAGTCTTACTATGGTAAAACCAGCAAACTGCTCCATTCTTTACAAAAAGGGGAGAAAGGGAGGATGCAGACATCAAAAGGTTTTGATCGCATCGGATTTGTGAAAAGTTCGTGTCAAGAGCCGAGATCGTACATTGTGGAAACACAAGGAGTGGAATTCAGACAAAATCGGAAGCAATTATCAGTGTCCAAACCAGTGTTACAGCATCTTGCCTGTGACAGACTAATTCTCAGAGTGACTTGTGCAATGCTCCCGTTCCAGAGGACATTCCTTCAGCAGTCCTCATTCCTGAAAAAATCCCGGAGACTACTCAAGCAGAACATTCCCCAGTGAGTGTCCCTGTTGTGAAACCCAGTCTTGACTATTATGTCCCGAGATCATGTCACATCTCGATACTTTCAAAATGCATGGCAACCTGGACATGTGTGTATAATCGCATGCCTGTTAAAAATGTCATTGTTTATATGAGAGAGCTCAGTGAAGAGGGAGGATGTCGATCAGAGTGCATCGTGAATGTCATTGTTTATATGAGAGAGCTCAGTGAAGAGGGAGGATGTCGATCAGAGTGCATCATAATGTCATTGTTTATATGAGAGAGCTCAGTGAAGAGGGAGGATGTCGATCAGAGTGCATCATAATGTCATTGTTTATATGAGAGAGCTCAGTGAAGAGGGAGGATGTCGATCAGAGTGCATCATAATGTCATTGTTTATATGAGAGAGCTCAGTGAAGAGGGAGGATGTCGATCAGAGTGCATCATAATGTCATTGTTTATATGAGAGAGCTCAGTGAAGAGGGAGGATGTCGATCAGAGTGCATCATAATGTCATTGTTTATATGAGAGAGCTCAGTGAAGAGGGAGGATGTCGATCAGAGTGCATCATAATGTCATTGTTTATATGAGAGAGCTCAGTGAAGAGGGAGGATGTCGATCAGAGTGCATCATAATGTCATTGTTTATATGAGAGAGCTCAGTGAAGAGGGAGGATGTCGATCAGAGTGCATCATAATGTCATTGTTTATATGAGAGAGCTCAGTGAAGAGGGAGGATGTCGATCAGAGTGCATCGTATACCTTTAAGAAGCTTTCCAGTGAGTCAGCAGTGCATATAAGAGTGGTGACTCTCATGGTTGTTATTTATTGTGGGTAGGGTAGCAGGCACTATTCCTAGATACGATTTATAAATTCTCATAAGCATTTGTCTTCTCAGTTTATTGGGAATTGCTGTTTTGTCAATCACAACATATTTCTTTTTAGAAATAGAACAAAATGAATGATTTCAATTGCTCGTGTTTTTTGTTTAGACCACCCCTGGATCAAAAGGTTGGAAAGTACCTTTAAAATGCACCTCAGAGTGGCTGTAACCCTGTGGTTTTCGGGGGACTAAAAGCCTCCAGACCCCTGGCTTAATTTCATGATTTATGTATTTTATTATGGCAGTGCACTCTTGGCCTGTTGGTGTGTTTTGAAAGGATGGAGGAAAAGCAAAGTTAACCAGTAAGACTGAATTTCTTTCTTTAGTCATTTTTGTTCATTGAATCAGAAGGTTGGGTAGGAGACCTAAATGTATTTCAGATGATCTAGATCCCCCATGGCCTCCGAGGGTGGCTAGTGGCACCCAGACCACAATTTAATTTTTATTTACCTTTTTATATAGCCTTTGTCGACCAGTTAGGCTCACTAGTCCTGCAGTCTCATTTCAGGTGTGATTAGAGTTAATGTGCATGCTAAGAGAAATTTGACTGAAATTGAGCTATGAACTGCACAGTCGCTGCATTTAGTTGGGAGATGGTGATGATAACAATGTTATGGGCTGAAAATGTTGAAAAAATAGAAACAAATGACTTGCCAAATGGAAATGAAGTACTTTCCATGGATAAGTCTTGTTTTAAAAAGAGATTCTCTTGTGGGTGCAGTCTTGCAAGAGAGTGGTTTGCTCTTGATGGAACAGGAAGGATTATCCCGGGGTCAATGGTTACTTTTGTCTGTTGCAGGTGCTGTATGAAAGATGTTAAAGTAATCCACTGAAACTTGAATAGCTGCCTCTTCTGAGTTAGATCAATGCTTGTTGCAAATTTGTTATTTAAAGACAGGGGCCTTGTGCACAGGTAATGTTTTCCAAAAAAACACAGCACCTTTGGAAATTTTTGTCCTGAGTAAGAACTTTGGTGCAATTTCCCATGAAGACATTTTATGGTTTATGCCTGGAAAGTGAATCAACTTTGTAGACAGTATTACATAATTGTAACAAGGAAAAAGTTAATGGACCTTGGTCATGTTTTTTACTTGGGAGGCTAAACTCAACTCCAAACTTTTGTATTTGGTTTAGAACATGATTGATGCACTTTAATAAACTTTGATCACGTGTGTGTGCGCGCTTCACCTGCATTTGAGCAAATGCACTAAAATTCAGTTAGGGACAGAAGACGCATTTGTAAATGAAACTGACATTACTCAAACTGAAAAGGCATAGTGATGTAGTGCATTCTTATGTACAAAATTAAAGACTGGATAGGAATATGGACAGCAGGTTGGGAGGGCTGTAATGATAAGACTTATGGTGAATAAACCAACTACATTGTATGACTAACTGTATGTATATTAAAAATGGCAGATGTGTATTGAATGATGCTGGCTATCCAAATAATTTTTTTCTTGTGGTGTGGTAGGACAAAACTGAAAAAAAGTGTGAGAAGATTGTGGACAATTAGGGGACAATAAAGGTGATTGTAATAACAATGTAACTTGGGTCTGGAAAAGCAGATTATTTTGGGTAGATTGTCCAAATGTAATAGATGAGAAACAAATTGAAGTTTAAATTCTGGATGCAGAATAGAAGGAATCTTCCCAGAAGGGTTCTACTCTCCCCTTTGGTAGATGGGTGTTTTACTGAGAATTCCTTATTCTGTGATGTGGAGGAACGTAAGAAGGAAAGTTCTGGAGATGATATGAAACAATAGAAAGAAGAAAACCCAAAGTATTAAAGATGTTTTACAGGAAAAGAAGGGTGTAATACCTGATGCTTATTGCTCATAATGTTAATAGTTGGATTTTAGGAGAAAAATGTATAGAATTATATAGTGGTTTTAAGACTTCAAATGTTTCTGTGGCATTAGTTCAAGGTATAAGAAAAGCTCCACTTATTGAAGAGTACTTGGAGGCCAGTCTTTTAGTCCTTTGGCCAAAATTCATGCTCTTGGGGAGGTTTATCTTTTGTGTGATATTCAGATATAAAGTTATAATGTCATTTAGTGTCAGCAGTGTAACGGCTCACTCACTCACTTGGTGCAAAAGGCTATGTGGGTTCTATTATCACACCAGGAAGATAGATTGCTGATATTGCAATGCAGCATAAGAGGGGTGTGCATTGTGCAGTGCAGCATAACAGGGGTGTGCGTTGTGCAGTGCAGCATAAGAGGAGTGTGTATTGTGCAGTGCAGCATAAGAGGGGTGTGTATTGCGCAACGAAAGCGGGGTGTGCATTGCGCAACAAAAGTGGGGTGTGCATTGCGCAACGAAAGCAGGGTGTGCATAGCGCAAAGAAAGTGGGGTGTGCATTGTGCAACGTAAGCGGGGTGTGCATTGCGCAACATAAGTGGGGTGTGCATTGCGCAACGTAAGAGGGTTGTGCATTGGTGTGCATTGCACAGAGTAAGAGAGATTTGCATTGTGCAGTGCAGCGTAAGAAGGGTGTGCACTCAGATGACATGTCAGGCCATCTGCCTGAGTTGATGACTAGCACAGATGAATGTAGAAGATGCCTCAGCAGTTTTTACAAAGATTAGGGGAAGTTCCCAGATACCCTGGCCAAATTTCCCCTAGTACTATAAGTACCACCTTGGCTCCCCCCTGAAAAGAGGCTACTACCCTAGTGGGAACCAACCAGGTCATCAGTTGGTAAACAAAATGAATAATATGAACTTTTTGAACCTGGAAGAATGTTAATTATAAATATGTATTATGGAGGTTATGCATGTTTATGGCTGGTTTCTTCTTTTATTATATGGGGGAGATGTTTTCAATTTATGCTTATTTTGAGAGAAGAAGCAGAAAGGGAGACATTTTGAGGATATTAATGTGAAGGTATGTAAAACTGTAGTAGAGAAAAATAGATTTGTTTAAGAGGTCCCTGGCTTGTTTTTTACTTTCCTTTGTATTGTATTTATCTGCATATCTTCTCTTTCTTTTTTTTCTTGTGCTGATGAAAAATCCTGATCTGTTTTTAATACTGTGCTGCTTTTATCCCCTTATCTAAGAATTGTTGATCTATTCAAGTAGACCCTTCATAGGTTCATAGGAGGTTACTAGTCTAGTGGCCCTAGAGCCATTATCAGCCTAGCCATGTTAATCTCTGATTGCCTCAAATGTCCTTGGTTATATGGACATACTTTACAGACAAGCACCGACTTTCCCTGTCCATGAAAGACATGGGTGTCACCCCCAGGGTGAATTTGCGGTCACCTATCCATTTGTCCAGGTTGTTCTTAAATAGGGTCATTGAGGATCTCTGCTTCACATGAATTGAAGTTTATTCCAGAGTAGCGGCAGTCTCTGGGAGACATACTTGTCTCTCCAGCGTGTTCTGTTAATATCAATAGTAAGGTTGAGATCCCTAGAGCAAGTGACTCTAGCACCATTTTGATTTGTGGATATGTGCAGCATACCCATTTCTCCAGCGTTTTCAGTTAATATCAATAGCAAGGCTGAGATCCCTAGAGCAACTCTAGTGCCATTTTGATTTGTGGATGTGCAGAATATCCATCAGGTTGGGGTCAGAGACTGCCCTGTAGGCCAGGCACAGGTCTCCTCTCTGTGTAGCGTCATGATATAGATTACAGTGACCTGGCTTTCAGTCTATCCGTGTAGGTCATGGTTTGGAGGCCCTGTGTTGTCTTGATGAAAAACCTCTGTGATCTTTCCAGTTGCTGCAGGTGTCTGGTGAGATACATGCAGAAGGGAGCATTGTACTCTATTAATGGTCTGATTAGGGTAGAGTAAACTGGGGTTATAACATCCTTAGACCTGGATGTGATGCCTTTATTTATGAGATGCTTAATGTAGAAGGCGTTCCTTACCACAGTAGAAACCTGGTGGTCAGAGTTCAGACTGCTGTCTTCCTGTGCTCCCAGATCATTGTGTTTGAACTTAGAGGGGTGCAGTCAATACTGTAATTAGTGGGGAATTCTGCTTTGCTAAATGGGATAATAGTGCACTTTTTTGTGTTTAGTTTTAGACTGTGACTTTGGCACCTGTCATTTGTTTGTGTTAGCCCCTCCTGTAATATGTTAACATCAATGAGGACTTGAAGATTGTGCCTAGTTAAAAATTCTCAGTGAAGTTTGTAAACCAAAGGTAATCTACTTTATCCTGGACTTCCGAGAAATAGATTACAAATAGTAAAGGGCACAGTACAAATCCTTGCAGTATGTCACCGGCAACGTGTCTACTTGTAGTTGTGGAGTCACCAACTTTGACAGTATGTGTTCTATTGGTGAGCCAATTAGCTACCCATCTAGTGATATTAGGGTTTACACCTAACAGGGAAGAGTTTTTCAATGTTACCCGAGTGGGGGATTGTGTCAAAGGCTTGGGCTAGGTCCAGATAGGCCGTATGAACTGTCTTAGCTTCATCCAGGGCTTTGGTGAATTTCTGGAAGACGTCTTCCAGGTTCAGTAAGCACTATCTACCCTTAATGAAGCCAAACTGGATTGGGTCTAGAGTTTGATCACCTATGTCCTTGTTGAGTTCCATGATGAGCCTTTCCATGGCCTTGCAGATGAGACTAGTAAGACTTGTTGGCCTATATTTTCTAGGGTTGGTTGGTGGTCCCCCTTTGTACAAGAGGATTACTGTTGCTGTTCTCCATTCTGACAGTGCACAGCCAGTTCTCAGGCTGTGGTTAAAGAGAATGGGTAGTGGGTCAGCTAGGTCCTGTTTTAGATTGCTTAGTAAGCAACCTGGGATGTTATCTGATCCACTGAGGCCTTGTTTTTAGCTTTGGAGAGCACATATATGACTTGCTAGGTAGAGAACTGATGTCAGGTATGCTTTGGGGTATGGCTGGTGGGGATAGGATGGTGAAGTTTGCATTCCTGTTTTGCAGGACCAATTACCTCTTGTCTTTGGACGTTAGTTTCTTCCTTTTTGTTATACAATCTGTTTATACTAGATGTCCACCAAGGTGGGTTGTTTTTTTGGGAGGGCCTGGCTTTATTCTAGTCAGGTATAGCCAAGTCTATTCAGTTGCTAAGATGATGGGCATTTGTGCACATCTCCACATAGGAATCATTGCCTGTGATTGCAGGGGGTACACAAATATTTGTACCATCACTTAGTAGGTTGTAGTTTGCCTTGAAGAAGTTCCTTAGTGTTTTTGCTCCTTTTAGGGTGTGGGATCCAATAGTTACTTCAAACAAGACTGATTTATAGTTCGATCTTATTACAGAGGGCATCACACAGGGGGCAGTGCAGTGACCACTCATGTTGGTGAGTACTGTCTCAAGGACATTAGCTCCCCTTTTGAGGGTGGGGGCTAGACGTTCCAGAGCATTTGCATTGATAGTCTTTGAGCTTTTGTGTATCTTATCCAGTTGATGGAGGGGTAATTGAAATCTCCCTTGACTAAGGTGCTGAGCTGTATGGCAAGTGACTCGAAGTCCAGGTAGGCATTGTGCTTTTCTTGGTTCATGGAGGGGACTTTATAGCTAGCAATGGTGTGGTGGGGTGTCTTTCCCCTAGTTAATTGGGGATGGAGTAGCTTGAGAGAGTGGTACTGTTTGACCAATCTCTAGGTGTACTTGGATTTAATTAAGATGGATACACCCCCACCTTTGGTTCTTGCATGCTAATTTTGATGTCTGAATGTATGAAAACATTGTACCCTTGCATAGCTGGGGTGCCCTCCTTGGCCTTGAACCATATTTCAGTGACTGCACAGACATCGGCATCTTCCAGTTCCAGGGTGAGGAGTGCTTCCAGGGAGTGCAGTTTTATGTTCGGACTCCTAACATTAAGCAGCAGAACCTTCAGTTTGCCTCTAGTGGATTTTGCCATGTCAGAAATGTTGTTGTTTTCACATTGCCTCTCCCATAGTGCCTTTTTAGGCAAGCATCTTAGCCAGTATCTGAAAGCCTAGAGTAGAGAGGTACAGACCATCTCTGGCAAAACAGCGTGGTCTGTAGACCATGTCTTCCTAGACTGACAAATACTGGATCCCCCTGGACTGACACTAGAAGCTAATCCACCTGTTGGAAGTTAATAATTTCTGGTTTATCTTATGGCATCATCCTAGGTGAAGGTAGAATGATGCTTAGGGCTAGGGTCATACTTGCCTGGGACACACAATCTGAGAGAACAGTCATGTCTCTTTTCATGTAGTCCAGAGAGGTATGTCTCAAGTCATTCACCCCAATAGGGATTATGATAGTCATAATGGTACTTGTTATTGAATGACCTGAGTGCATGCGTGATCTGATAGATTCTGGCACCTGATAGGCAGCTGACTGTGATTTTCTTCTTGTCTATCCTGGTGAGAGAGACATCTTTGTGTCTCACTGTGGGTCTCCTATGACAAAGACATTAGGTTATGAGGTGTTTTGTCTTGGGGACTTATTTGGTGAGACACTGATATGTGTTATGTGCAGTGGTTACTATACACATTGAGTTGTGTGCAGATAATTTGCTCTTGGGAGGTCTCTGAATTTTTGGTAGTCTTCTAGCGAGTACCTCCGCATATGTGGGTTTGTGTGATGTGTCTTGAACTTTTGTGTGAGAGGTGAAATATGTGAGCTGACAACCTGTTTGTCTTGTTTTTTGTTACATGAGAGGATTGTTTCCAATTTGATTAATCTCCTCTCTCTCATACGGTATTTTTGTTTCAAGACTAAGTGGTTGTCAGTATACATGAGACAATTACTACATTGCCTCAGGATGCCCAAGTCAGTCAGGCTGCCTGGAGAAATGCTGGGAAAGTGACCAGCCAGAATGGCAGGTTTATACCATAGTACTGTTGGGGAGTGGGTAAGTTAAGATCTGTTTATGATGTAGGAACATAGGGGCTTATTCTTTTGATGATTTAAGTGAAGAGCTGTGGTGGTGCTGCTCAGCATGCGTTTGAGTTGCCTGCAGAGCAATAGGGGACTTGGGAGGGGTCTACTGACAGACGTCTAGTGAAAATGTAAGTTTCCAGTTATTTGCATCTATACAGCATAGTGTTAAACCCTGTTGTGTGGTGTGCAGTTACATGCAAACAAAAGGCTTAAATACAGGTGAAATGTAACCATATTAAGACAAACTACCAATGGAAAATCCCCAAACTGAGCTTTTCTCCAGCAGTCTCTAACTCAGATGGAACCTGAGCTACACTCTTCTGCCACAAGGGTGCAGGAAGGCCCTCTTAATGTTAGATGGGTAGTTTAGAGCACAGTGATACCAAATAGTCTAGATTCAGCAAGTCTGAATCTAGCCTATGCTTTATAAGGCAGCAGTACAGAATTTCAAAGTGCAGAAAAAATGCAGAGGCAAAGTGCAATACAGTCATTAAATATACCTATTTTTCAGTGGTTTGCAGTGGATGCCTTGGATTTCAGTTCAGATGCACTCCAGATATCTAGCTAAATGAGTTTTTTGATCATAAATTGACTGAGCTACATATCATATCATATCATTCTCCTTAATACTTGGATCAGAGTTGACAGATTTAAAATACAAGAAAATGTGTATTGTAATACAACATTTAATCAATTTTTACTTTGATTATGGAAAGATTGTTTGATTTTGGTACCCACATCTTTCCTGGTTGGACTGGTGGGTTTGCCTGAAAAAGAATATATTGGTGGTGAATTCATGATAAAAAGTGGTTTAACTACAAAAGACATTTACGTTGATATCTTGTTTTAGAAAATAGAGATATGATGTCTTTAGAAACAAAACTACCGAGGATTATGACGCAACAGATAAGCACTGATTGTGGTGAAAGAGTTTGCTGAACATATTTAGTTAATGAAGAAGGGTGATATATTACCAAACCTAGTGTGAGATTAAATGTAATAACTGCATATTATACAAACAATTTGAGAAGGAAGTAATGGGATTTCCAAAATGTAGTTTTATTGAATTTTATATATGGATGCTTTAAGCATTTGCATGCATTAGAGTTGTAAGCAGCTTTTAAAGTCTGTTTCTGTTGATTCTAAAACAGGTAAAGATGGAATTCTACTTTAGATAAAAACTTCAAATAGTATTATTAAAAGTACTTAATATGTGAAGCATATTATAAACATTTGTTCAAGAATTGCTTTTAGTGCATTGTTGTAGTTACTATGGAGTAGAGGGGGTCAGGGGAGTGAAATTGTTGCTTTTTTCGACCAGTCCATGAGTTTATTTCTCTCCAGATTCTTTTAGGTTTGGCTGAAAGTGAGATTTGTTTGTTCTGTTAGTAGTTTTGTCTGCTGATGGATTACTTGGCTAGGTTATGTAGTGAGGTGTATTTGGATCTGGAATCTGTAGAGGGGTTGCATTTCCAGTTGTGTCATGCTTCTTCACATAATTTGAGAAGGTGTTTGAGTTCAACTTCATAGACATGACTGGGTATCTAACAAAGTAGCCCTTTGTACTAAGAGAATTTGTCTTGCAAGTGCAGTAAGTATTGGTAAGGGGATCTATGTCAAATTATCGAAGTTCCAAAACTTTGAAATTCATATGGCCGAGACCGCATGATCGAAGTTTCAGACATTCTTACATTAAAAAAATAAATAAATAGAAAACAAATTATTTTTAATGTTTTTGCAGGGGAGCAAGCCCCTGCCATCACCCCCACACCCCTTACTAATTATATATACCAACTCCAATATCACAATACATTGTGGAAAAATTCCTGTTACGCACTGTACCGCAATCTACATTCGAAACGTGTGAAGTTTCAAAAATTCAGTCATGTGGTCCCAACCATATGTCTTTCAAACTTTTGAAACTTTGATAATCTGATAGGGATCTTGGTAAGGTTGTTAACTGCTTAATTTTGGTGGTCTTCTCTGGCAAGTAAGACTAATCAAAGGTGGCAAGGTGGTCTTTTACAATTAGTGATATTCTGAATGGTTGTTGGTATGAAGGTGACAAGTTTAGGCTTATATTTTAACATTGGGTTATGTAATGAGAAAGTTATGGAACAGTGATCACTGAAAGACGGTGCATGTGTGGTGAGGTTAGATATCATTGTAGGATTAGTAAATCTAGTAAAGTGTGCCTTTTGGATCGAAGGTTTGGTTTAGTGGTTTTGCAGTTGATTTGAGTAAAACTTAAAAATGGAGGGTATTGAATTTGGATAGTGAGGCTGGTGGAAGTAGGTATGCAGTGGTTTAAACAAGGGGCTTTTACTTGGTTGCTGGAAAGTTGAAAAGGATCCCGTTAGGATCCAATTCTGAGTCGCTGTTAGCTTGTACAACAATTGTTGGGATAAGGTTGTCTTTGAAGAAAATTAATGCTGCTCCCCAAAGGTTTTTGCCTGGTTTGTAATCTTGTAGGTATGAACAGTTTGGTACATGTTGGTGAAGACGAGGGGTGTCAGGTTTCAGCCATGTTTCAGTAATAGCTGTAATGTTGAAATTATATTGTACCGTAAAGGCATTGAGTTAGTCAGTTTTGTTCTTGATGCTGTGGATATTTATTGGTTTGAAATGAGGCATTATTGTAAAATGGTCCTGGACTGTTTAAAGTGGGAGCTGGTAATATGATGTTGTTTATTGGTTTGAGTTGAGGCATTTTAAGTGGTCCTGGATTCTGTTTAATTTAGCCTCCTAACAGAAATATAAAGACAGTGGGGCTGAATTTGAGCAGTACTTTTGGAATATGTAGTTTTGGGTATAACTGTTAGAGATGATGAGGTTTTTAACCCTGATATGTTTGAGGTATGTGATTTGGGTGCTAGTGTAGGGGTGATGTGATGTGAATGTTTTAATGGGGTAGGGGTAGGTAGTACATGTGTGGGGTAGGGATTGGGGGTATGCGTGTGGGTGTTGGGGTAGAGATTGGGGGTATTTGTGTGGGTATTGGGGAGTATGTATTAATCTTGTCTGATATATGAAGTTAGTGGCAGTCAGGTAATTGCTGTGAGTTTTTATGTGAGGGTTGAAGGAAAATAGTTATCAGTAGGAGAATGTAAATGTATGTCATGGTTATAGGAATTCATAGCATAAAGCAAGTGTACTGCAGGCATTACGATCTAGAGAATGGGGGAGGAAAGCAGTGCCCCTTTTAAGGGGTGTTTACTGGGTGAATAAAAATGGTGGGGGTCTTCCAGTATAAGCTTGTTTGTCTGGGAATTGGGCCTGGAAGGGGAAGCAAAGATAAATGACTGGAGAAGGATGGGGCTAACTTCTGAATGGCTGAGAGGAGAGTGGATAAGTAAGGTATGGAGGAGAGCAAAGGGTGAGAAGCAAGGGAGGGGTTAAAGGCTGGGAAGAACACAGGTGAGTGCAAGTTTCTATGGTGACTGTAAAAAAGGGGTAAATCAAAAGATGACATGGGTAATGAAGCTAATGTAGGTAATATATGCTGTATATATGTTGGGAACAGATAATGCATGATATGAAGTTAGTTTTTCCATCAGTTACATTGATTTCAGAGTTTTGGATATGTGACTTCAGCTTTTTCAGGTTTTGTAAGAATATGGGGTGTGTGTTGTAGCCAAGCACAAAGTAGCTAACTTGTTTCAAATACCTCCTTGTGTTTAAAGAGCATTGGTCATGTTCTAAGGCACCTTTGTTGTATAGTTAGTTTAATTCTTAATTATAGGCTTCTGTTAAAGCTGCTGCAAGTGAGTTCGCAAAAAAATAAGATTTATGTGCTTGATTTTTTTAATAGCGTCAACGTTTTACTAAGGTCGTCTGTAACCACAACCACAAATCATGTCATGATAAGTAAAAAGCAATGATTAAAAAAAAAACAAAAAAAAAAGACCATACTACTTCCAAAGGGCAGCTTTTTATTTGAATTGTGGTTTCTGTATCATATTACCACATCCTGATTTTTAGTGTAAGAAGTTCCACCTGCACAATCCAGTTGATAACTTGTCTTTGTAGGAAGGAACTCCTTGTTAGTGCTGTTAGCAAAGAAAGGTAGTAGCGAATGCATTAGTTTATTTTAATTAGTGAGGCATTGTGGGTTCAGCCTTCCATGATGTCATGGCAGGGATTTTGTGCTCCACGAAAAATTTCAGGGGGCTATCCCTTATTCACAAGTAAAACTGCATAATATGGTGTTGTTTATGTATGTAGGATATATCCAACTTCAAAGGTTTACTTAAACTTGCTTCAGAAAATGACAAAAACACTTTCAGTAGAATGCAAAAACAGATTTTTACATCAAAAACTGTATATTGTGCTCTGTATGAGAACACCTCTTGGGTATTAGGAACAAGGATAAAGCTAATGCCTTAGCCAGACATATACTGGAAAAGAGGAAATCATTCATTTAAGTTCATGATTATAGAAACCAGCAAATGAGAATGAGAGAGGAGGGGGTATCAGCAATAGAACGGAGACTTCAGAAGCGAGATGGATCATTCGATTACAGTCCGACAGGGGTAGTGGTCTAAATGACAGAGTTCCCCTGAACCCCATTTTGAAGAATAGGTGTATTCATAAATAATAGGATGCATTTTATTCCTATTGTTATTATGTATTTTATTGTGAAACTGCATTATTATTGTTAGTGTAAATTTTAGTAGTATTTCTATGACATAAATAGACTTAATATATAGTGCCTTTTTTAGACAAGGCTCAAATTCTAAACCCACCGCCCTAAAAAACAATAATGGAAAAAAACTAAGGGTAATGCTGCTCAATGCCAGAAGTCTAAATCTCAAGATGCATGCCCTCAAAGCCCTCCTCAGTATGGAGAACATTGATGTCTGTGCTGTGACTGAAACCTGGTTCAAGGTTCCTGAGAGCACCCTGGCACTATCAGGTTTTACCTCATATCATGCATTCCGGCCCCAAAACCCGGACCGTACCACAAAAGGAGGGGGTGTATCCATATTCATCAAGGATACCCACACCTCCAGGCTGGTGGCAACTCACGAAGCATCAGAGACCATTCAGGTGCAATTAACCATAGGCAAAACTGCTCTACAGTTTGTAGCATGTTACAGGCCACCCTCTCAAACTCAGGAACCCCACACAGCCTTCCTGAAGACACTGGAGAGTATAAATGTCTCTCCAAACACCATCATATTGGGTGACTTCAACTACCCAAACATAGACTGGGAACATTACTCAAGCCCCAATACCCTAGCCCAAAGGTTCCTGGAGTTCATAAACTCAAATGCTATGGAACAACTTGTCACCATTCCCACAAGAGGTGAAAATATACTAGACCTGATCATCACAAGCATGGGGGCAAAATGCTCCACACCGGAAGTATATCCCTCATTGATGAGATCAGACCATAAACTAATCTCACTGGAGATCCACATCCCGCCCCACCCCAACAAAAGACCACAGTGAAGAACTTCTCAAAAGCCAACTTCACACTTCTTAAGACTGGTGTGGTATCCTTCAAGGCCCCTGAGCCATTGGAAACCACAACCCACACTTCTGAATCCCTTACAAATGCTTTCTACGAGCATCTCCAGGATTGCATGGATCAAGCAATCCCAAATAAAATCAAGACCCTTTCCACCAAAGGCAAGCGCCCGATCTGGTGGACCCCAGCCATAAACAAACTTTACAACAAGAGGAGAAAGCTACTACAAGATCGAGCAAAATCCCTAAAAGGGAAGACATCTCTGATCAATACTAGTAAAAAACTACGATCACTCATAAAATCATCCAAGGCCAACTTTGAGAGAAAAATCGCCAAGGACTCAAAAGACAATCATAAGGCCTTCTTTAGCTATGTTGGAAATCTGGGTGGAAACTACCAGATATGCTCAGAATTAGTCCAAAATGATACAAAAATCACTGAACCCACAGACATTGCAAACATACTGGTAGACAGGTTCAGTGAAAATTTCTCCCCTCCCTCCCCCCCCCCAAAAGGAGAAATATCTATCCCAGCAGAGTGTAGCCTCCCAATCATCTCAAATGCCCAGGTGAGAGCTGCTCTCTCTAAAGCTAAAAACACAGCATCAATGGGACCAGATGGTGCCCCCGGCTGTGTGCTACATGAACTCAATGAGGAACTAAACCCACACATAAGGCTGCTGTTTAATCTTAGCCTTACCACAGGATACATACCCAAAGAGTGGCGTACGGCAACTGTGGTCCCACTCCACAAAGGCGGTGCTTCTACGGACCCTGGTAATTACCGCCCCATAAGCTTAACAAGCCCGGTCTGCAAAGCTATGGAGAGGATCATAATGGAACTCATAAATAAAGACATAGGGGACCTACAGACATTGGATCCTACCCAATTCGGCTTTGTCAAGGGCAGATCATGCCTCTTGAACTTGGTCAACTTTTTTGAAACAGTCACCAAGGCCATTGATGAGGGTAAGGTAGTTCACACAGCCTACCTTGACCTTGCAAAAGCTTTCGACACAATACCCCACTCGGGTATCATAGAAAAGCTCACCAGCTTAAATGTAAACCCATATGTCACAAGATGGGTTGCAAACTGGCTCAAGGACAGAACCCACAGGGTTAGAGTTGCTGGTGCCATGTCAGACTCCAAGCCGGTCACAAGCGGTGTCCCACAGGGCTCAGTCCTGAGCCCCCTCTTGTTCGGCATCTACTTTTCAGAAGTGCAGGCAAACATAGAAGGATTGTGGCTGACAAAGTTTGCAGATGACTGCAAACTGGGCGCCATAGTTGAAAATCCATCAGACACAGATATCCTTCAGAGAGGTCTCATAGAAACGGATAATTGGTGCCAGAGCCATGGCCTTAAGCTAAACGCCAAAAAATGTATAGTCATACCCTTTGGTAAAAACAAGGTAACCCCAAGTTACCACATAGGTGGCAATCCATTAAGCACAGAAGAGGTTATCAGGGACCTGGGGACCCAAGTTGACAGTAACCTTTCTTTTGACACTCACATTGCCAAAGTGGTTAGGAGGACCTTCTACATTGCCCACCTGATTATGAAGGGATTCACATCCAGATCAAGGGAGGTCATTGTTCCCCTGTACTCTTCACTTATCAGACCAATGATTGAGTACAATGCCCCATTCGGAATGTATCTTACCCGACACCTGCAGCAATTGGAAAGACCCCAAAAGTTTCTCACCAAAAGGATAAAGGGGCTCAAAAATATGCCATATGCTGCCCGACTGAAGAAACTCCAGCTCTATTAAGTCGCATACCATCTGCTCAGAGGTGACCTGTGCCTGACATACAAGGCCATGTCCAACCCGGAATTAATGGACATGCTCTACCTCAAAAAATCCAAATCCACCAGAGCCACAAGAGCAAGAGACTTAAACCTCAACACGGATATAAATAGGACGTGCTGGAGGGACAGATTCATCACCCAGAGACTCCCTATGCTGTGGAACAGAATCCCGGTCCATGTGAGACAGAGCACCTCGCTGGCTCTGTTCAAGAGCAATCTTGACCAGTGGATGGGAGATTGTAGGTTTACCCCGGGGATCATCTCTGTATCACTGCTGGACAGAGGCACGGCAAACTAATGGGTATAGTATTCTTCAACCTAAGGGGTGGTGAAAGCCACACAACTCTGACTAGGCTTATAAATGCCCTAGGGCAGATAGCCTAGTATGAACCTATGAACCTATGAACCTATAATATATTTATTTACATACACTTTTTACATATAATCTGACATACATTTGTGTATATAATTTTGGTATTATTATGAGTCTGTGATAATGAAATATATTTTATAGAATCTGAGAAATGATAGATGCATTTGTAATGCATGTAGTTCATATATGTGTTTTAAATATGTTTTTTCCTATATATGCTTTTTTCTATATATGGATTTTTCCATATATGCATTTAGAGAGGGGGTTTATATAGAAGTTTGAATAAGAATATACTAGGGTATGCTTATCACATTAATACTGGAAAATGGGATGGCCGTGATTTGATTTGACACTAATTAAGTTTCCCTGTATAAATGGTGTGGTTTTAAATGTATTTTATCGAATGGTCTGAAGAAGTGGGAGTTGTTCCCATGAAAGCGCTTACCAATGAAGTATCCTGATTTTAATTGTACTGAAGCTGCCTTTCTTCTACATTGTTTATGATCCCTGAAGTTGTGTGTGTTGTTGTGATACCAGGAGTTGTTTATCACCTGCACAAAGTAACAGTATTGTAGGAAGTATGAAACGTTGTCCTTGTCAACTCTTACGTATAACGACTACTTCAAAGTACGTACAGCACTGTCTTAAAATGCAAATGCTTGGAATAAGCTGCCTTAGTATGGATGACAAGGGTCCACATGTACCAGCCTGTCTTGGTTCACTGAGGTGACGAATGCACGGGACAAGATTTTAAACTGTTACATCTTTACCTTTGTTTTTATTTATCCCCCCAATCAATAAATGTATAAATAGTGCTGTTGGACCATTGTCAGTCTCAGCCTAATGTATACAACCAAAACAGAATAACCGATAAGATTATACAGTTAACACACACCATTTAGATTTGCCTTGGGTACGTGAAATTTACAATAGAAACAGCCTTTGGCAAACATACAATATTTTAACAGCTATTTAGTCCAATTGAGAGTAAGTGCATAAGGTATACATAAGATGTGAGGGAGGGATGTGGAGAGGAAGGGTGGTACAAAGAAAATTATAAGGTAAGCAGATTGGAGATGGAGACAAAAAAGGGGATGTAGTGGAAGTTGTAGAAGACTGAGGTAGACTTATCCCTGAGGTAGGGAAGTGGGCAGCATTATTTGCTATTATATTCCTTGCTTCTGTCTTTTTGGTATCTTTTTGGAAGCCTTGAGAAGGAATGATGAAGCCTCACGTCATGCAAACTTTCATTAGTTGATGAGGTTTATTCTTTTTGTGTATTGTCTGGTTTGGTTTACTCCTTTTGTGTATTGTCTGGTTTGGTTTACTCCTTTTGTGTGTTGTCTGGTTTGGTTTACTCCTTTTGTGTGTTGTCTGATTCGGTTTACTCCTTTTGTGTGTTGTGTGGTTTGATTTACTCCTTTTGTGTATTGTGTGGTTTGGTTTACTCCTTTTGTGTGTTGTGTGGTTTGGTTTACTCCTTTTGTGTATTGTGTGGTTTGGTTTACTCCTTTTGTGTATTGTCTGGTTTGGTTTACTCCTTTTGTGTGTTGTCTGGTTTGGTTTACTCCTTTTGTGTGTTGTCTGGTTTGGTTTACTCCTTTTGTGTGTTGTGTGGTTTGATTTACTCCTTTTGTGTATTGTGTGGTTTGCTTTACTCCTTTTGTGTGTTGTGTGGTTTGGTTTACTCCTTTTGTGTATTGTCTGGTTTGGTTTACTCCTTTTGTGTATTGTCTGGTTTGGTTTACTCCTTTTGTGTATTGTCTGGTTTGGTTTACTCCTTTTGTGTGTTGTCTGATTTGGTTTACTCCTTTTGTGTGTTGTGTGGTTTGGTTTACTCCTTTTGTGTATTGTGTGGTTTGGTTTACTCCTTTTGTGTATTGTCTGGTTTGGTTTACTCCTTTTGTGTATTGTCTGGTTTGGTTTACTCCTTTTGTGTGTTGTCTGATTTGGTTTACTCCTTTTGTGTGTTGTGTGGTTTGATTTACTCCTTTTGTGTATTGTGTGGTTTGGTTTACTCCTTTTGTGTGTTGTGTGGTTTGGTTTACTCCTTTTGTGTATTGTGTGGTTTGGTTTACTCCTTTTGTGTATTGTCTGGTTTGGTTTACTCCTTTTGTGTATTGTCTGGTTTGGGTTACTCCTTTTGTGTATTGTGTGGTTTGGTTTACTCCTTTTGTGTATTGTCTGGTTTGGTTTACTCCTTTTGTGTATTGTCTGGTTTGGTTTACTCCTTTTGTGTGTTGTGTGGTTTGGTTTACTCCTTTACTGTATTGTGTGGTTTGGTTTACTCCTTTTGTGTATTGTCTGGTTTGGTTTACTCCTTTTGTGTATTGTCTGGTTTTCTTCAGAGTTCCACATGGGAAGTGGGCAGAATGCATGTTCCTAGTTCATTTTGGGGAGAAAGGAGGGAGTAGTTATAGGAGATTTCAGCTATACTTCCATAGACTGGGGGACATACACAAGCAAAAACACGCTCATCCAGAGGTTCCCGGACTTTAACACAAATGCTCTGGAACAGATAGCTTGCACCCCCACTAGGGGCGTTTATGTTCTGGATATAGTACTATCCAACATGGGGGGGTCACTGTACTTCCCCATGGGTGATGCCCCCCCTGATTAGATCAAACCACAAATCACTCTCGTTTCAAGTAGCTATTAGAACTGACACATTCACAGGAAGAAAAATTATAAAAAAAAAGTTACCAAAGCTAACTACAGCCTACTAATCAATAACATGAAAAGCTTCATACCACCCACAATTGCAGACATCAGTGATCACTATGCAGAAGTGTACGCAGATGTCCTGTACAAACACTTAAGTGACTGTCTAAACTCTGCTGCACCTGCGGGTTCCTATTAGAATGCCAAAAGCTTAAAACAGCAAACGACCTAAAGGTCAGAAAAGCCTGATCTTGATCTGCTTTTTGTGAGATTGCGGTACAGAGAGGATTGGAATATTTGCCCTTTCCTTGCTGTAGTGTGATCTCAGAGTTGGCATATATATTTAGTGGGGGGGGGTGCAGCCCCCCATAATAGCATGTTTGAGGTCCTGCATTTTCAACCTTTAGGTCATTCGCATTTTTGGATTTTCATTTATGGAGTATAGACTTCTTTGAGAATGTCACCAAA
The DNA here is from genome assembly GCF_019279795.1 of Protopterus annectens. Lineage (NCBI taxonomy): Eukaryota > Metazoa > Chordata > Ceratodontiformes > Protopteridae > Protopterus > Protopterus annectens. Next base: position 80,763,262 of record NC_056741.1, read on the forward strand.
GTCATGGACAAAGGTAAGACTGTACCATGTCTCGACCTTGCAAAGGCTTTTGACACAATTCCCCACTCTGGCATCGTTGAGATCATCTCCCACATAGGAATTAACCCTTATGTTACTTGATGGGTAGCCATTTGTCTCACTGACGGAACACACACTGTCAAAATTGCTGACTCCACCTCCACCAGTAGACCAGTCACCAGTGGAGTACCACAGGGGTCTGTGCTATGGCTCTTACTGTTTGGCGTCTATTTCTCAGAAGTCCAGACCAAAGTAGATGGACTTTGCCTCACGAAGTTCACTGATTATTGCAAACTGGGAACAATCACAGAGTTCCCCAATGATGTCAACATATAACAAGAAGGGCTAACCCAAACAATTGGTGCCAAAGCCATGTCTAAAACTAAATGCATAAAAATGCATTATTATTCCTTTTTACAAAATGGAATTCCGTACAAATTATAATATTGACAGCACTCCCCTGAGTTGCAACCCAGTGGTGTAAGACTTGGGAGCACAGGTTTATAGCAATCTGAACCTTGACCACCAAGTTTCTACAGTGGTAAGGAAAAACTTCTACATAACACACTTCATAAGCAAGGGCACAGTGTCCAGATCAAGGGATGTTATACCTCCACTGTACTTGACCATCATCAGCCCACTAATAGAGTATAATGCACCCTTTTGCATGTACCTCACCAGACAGCTGCCACAGCTGAAGAGACATCAATGGTTTCTCACTAAGAAAATACAGGAACTGCAAACTTTGACCTACATGGACAGACTGAAAGCCCTGTCATTTTATTCTGCATCTTATAGGCTGCTGAGATGTGACTTGTGCTTGGTTTATAGGACAATCTCCAATCCTGCCCTAATGGAAATGTTGCACATCCACAAGTCAGGTGGCAAAAGAGTCACTTGTTCTAGGAATCTCAACCTAGCTTTTGACATTTAACAGCACATGCTGGACAGATGGATATGTCTCCCAGAGACTGACGATTCTCTGGAATAGACTTCCTAGTCACATAAACAGAGCTCCTCACTGAGCCTGTTCAAATGCAACCCAGATAACTGGATGGAAGACCTCAGGTTCACCACTGGGGTGGCACCCATGCCCCTCATGGGTAGGGGTAGCAGTGTTGATCACAGACCCAATTAGTTCTGCGAACTACCCAAAAAGAACAAATGGGGAAACTTGGGATTAACATGGCTAGGCTTGAAAAGGCTCTAGGGCTGCTAGCCTGGTAACCACCAGTGAACCTATGTTGGGAAGTTAGCATGGCGATTACAGATTTCCGAGTTACTTTATGTATCTGTTATGGTCCCTTATCAGAGTACTTTCTAGCAGTCCAGATGTCAGCCTTTGGCAGCTTTTGATATTGGCATCTTGCAGTGTATTTCAGCTCGGAGAATCCACAGGCTTGGGCCTGGGATGTGGCCATTTTCCTCTTGAGGTGCTCTTGCTCCATGTAAGAGTAAGTTAGGAGGGATGTGAGAGGTGAGACCCCTTACCTGGGGGGTGTGGGGAGGGGGTCTTGCCTTCTAGAGGAAATGTATGCTTTGCTTTGGCATTGCTTTCTGTGTTTATCATGTCAGTATTCTAAGTGACATTTTTTTTCCATTATGGATGTTATCAGGTTTCTGAATGGGTAGCATTCCGGTCACATGATGCCTTGAGTCTTGCTGTAGGCCTTCTTATTTCACCAGTTGATGCTGAAAATAGCTAAGTTGAGAATTTGAATTTCAGTGACAGTTTTTTGTGTTACTACAGAGAAGAACATCAAAACAGACAGCATCTGTGGTCACTTTAACATGCCTCCTTATTTTTTCTCATCCTTAGTTTTGCAATAGAGTTTAACTAACGTTTTTCCATAACAGTTTGAGATAAACACTGAGAGTTACAGGTACTTGATACCTATGTGTTTATAAATTGTGTTAGCTTCTCCGTTTTCTGTGTGAGCAGCACTGATATTTAAATGGGGGGGGTCTGTGATTGAAGTTTGTACTTCAGCAAGTACAGCTAGTCAAAATTGCCGGTAAGTCAACTTCTTTTTTCTAACTAGAAGCATGCATTATTGTTTAACTTACCGGGGAACTCTTTCATCATAATTGACTTTGACATATAAATGTTTGGCCTTAAGAGCTCCTGAGACACTAAGGTGGACTTTGTCTGTATCCGTGTTCTTTCAGTGGCATGGTTGTTTCTTTTACTGTTGCTTTTGTTATCATTTGTATGGTGGTGTCTGCTGTTGTCTTTCTTGATGAACTCGTAACTTGGGGCTTTTTTAAATTTTGCATGAAAGATGTTTTGTGCTTGACACAGTGGGTTGTGGTAGAAGATTTTGGAAGCTTTGTGGCAGGCTGATTGTGTATCGTGGAACTTAACCCGGAGTATGACATGTTTGTGTCGTAATGATCACAGAATCCTGATAAGATGGGCACTGGAAGGCAGACTGTGTTTTTTTGTGCTTTGAGCCCAACATCCAGTGCTGGGATCTGCAGTTCACAACCTGTTTAAGCTTTGCAGAGAAATAACACAATTTTGATTTTAAATCCTTCTGTAGAAGGAGTTGTACTTTTGGTAAGCAACATGGTATTGTGGCATGTATTTAATGCACCCTTTGGGTGACATTTGAAAGAAGAAGCTGATATGAGAACATTTTTGTGCCCTCCCTACTTTTCTATAAATGTATTTATTTGTCATTTAACCAGGTTATTCCAGCTGGGCCAAAAAAGCCCTTTTATTCAGTGTAAACCTATGGCGAAAAGCTTCCAATATGCCAAAAATGACAGTTTCAGAAACGGTACCAATCAACTTTAACAATTATTACAGAAATACAGAGCTGTACAAATTAAATACACATCTGCTTAAAATCCTGGAGAAACAGAAATTCACAAGCTCACAAAAGTTTATACAAATGGCAATGGTAGAGCTTCAAAGTTATATAATAGATTTATATAAAATGTAGTTGTACATTATAAGGAATAGACAGTTTTGAGAAAATAGCTTAAGATGAAATATCTATGCAAGTGAAGTAAAACAGCATTATCTTGCACTACAGGAAATGGGTCTAAACCAAGCATAATAGTTTAAAATGGTAGAAGAGAGGTTGGCATTTAAAATAAGTTGATTTACAGTACAGCTAGAGAAGTTGGCATTTAAAATAAGTTGATTTACAGTATAGCTAAAGATAGCTTTTCATTGGCATGCAAGAGTTTATTTTATCTATAGAGCACAGAGATATAAGTTTTTGGGTATGGTGGGTGATTAGGTTGGGTCCTCACACAGGTTGTGTTTGATATGACAATTTTTGAGGGGAGTCTGTTCCACGCGTGGGCAACTGTGCTTTTGTAAAGTAGTTTGCCTGTGTTCTTATTGGGTTTGTAAGTCTTGAGAAGGAGTTGATCGAAGTTACGGAGAGTGCGAGTAGGTGTATATAGAGGGATAGTAGAAAGGAGAGGGCAGGCTGAAGGCTTATTGATTTAAGGAGTGAGTGAATTGAAACTGGGATAGTAGCAATAGTTGGGGGAATTCAAGCCATTGAAGTTGTTTTAGTGCAAGATATTGATGAGAATTTGTATGGTTGCTTGCTGGCGAATCTGGCAGTTTTGTTGCATCCTCTAGTTTGGAGATTAAGTTGGATTGTAGGAGTGTAAGTATTGGAGAGGCTTAGCCAAGGCATGGAAGGAGGAATGCCTGTGCTAGTGCAGGTTTGGATTTGAAAGATAGGAACTTTTTGTTTCTATAGAGTGGTCTCATTTTCTGATGCATCTTTTTAATACAGTGTTAAATGTGTAGGTCATATTTTATTTTGTCCGTTGATTGTGATACGTAGGAGCTTAGTAGCTTTAATAATAGTGTTATCAAGAGATGGGATGGTGAAGGTGGATTTATGACGGGTGAGAGATTTTGGAATGAAGAGGAGGAAGTTTTAGTTTTTAGGGTTTACGATGAGTTGGTTATTGGTAAGCCATTTTTTGATGGTGAGAAATGAATTCCGAGTAATAGAATGGAGGTTTGTGATGTAATGAGAGCAGGAGATGAGTAGAGTCATCAGTCTATCAGGAAAGAGGAGAGTAGAGCCATCAGCATACTGTATCAGGGACGAGGAGAGCCCCAAGAATAGAGCCTTGGGGGATGCCTCACTGGACAGGTAAGAAAGGGAAGCAGGAGGTTTGCCATCTGATTGTAATCTGTTACCTAGGTAGCTGGCAAACCAGAGAATAGTAGAGGAACAGAGTCTGAGCTCAGATAGTTTGGTTAGTAGCTTAGAGTGTGGTACAGTATCAAAGGCTTTAGAGAGGTCTAGGAAAAGGCAAGAAACCAGTTTTTTGTCTCTAGCCTCTGCGACTCCGTGAGTGAAAGATAGTAGGGTTGTGGTGGTGCTGTGATTTGGCCTAAAGTCATGTTGGGGGGAGGTCAGAAGGCTTTGTTGGATTAAGTGTTTAAGAAGCTGTTTCTGTACACGTTTTTCTTGGATCTTTGAGAGTGGGGAAAGAATTGCTGTAGGACTGAAGTTAGTTCAGTGGAGTTTCCTCCTTTGTGTAGAGGTATGGTGTGTAGAAACTTCCAGATGTCAGGAAAAGTAGATTCCTGGATTGATCTGTTTACAAGTATTGAGACGGGCCAGGCTATTGAGATGGGATAGGCTATAGAGTGGGCTGCAAGTTTAAGGAAGTGCGGGTTGTCTGTGGAGGGAGAGCATGGTTTAGTTTTAAGCAGAAGAGACTAAAAAGCAGTGGGGACTGGTTTCAGAGAAAAGGGGATGATATTGGGGGAAGTTGAGGGGGTGGGGGACGACTGTTATTTTGGTCAGTATGGGTTAGTTTGCTGATAGAATCGGATTCTGATTGTTAAGCAGTGTAACAGTTTCTTTAGGAGTGTTATTTGGGTAGGGGTTAGGGGTAGTAGGAACCCCAAAGTACAGGATTTTAGTAATGATATGCCAGATTTTTTGGGGTTTATGTGGTGGGTGGATTGGACATCATAGTAGAATTTATACTTGTCTTTGTTGATTGCTTTTTAGTGAGTTTTCTAAGTTGTTTATATTTTTGGAATAACATGGTGAATTTAGTTTTAAGCCATTGCTTCTATACACTATAAGGGGGTAAGTATCTTTTGTACGCCTTGGGGCGAGGTTAGCCTTTATCCTGTTTTTTTCTTAGAGGAGGAGTGGAGTTTAGTATATCAAGGAAAGTATGGTTGAAATCCAGTACAGCATTACTGAGGGGAAGGTGTCGGAGGTAGGACCAGTTAACTAATGACAGTCGATCTGTTAAAGTTTTCTGCATCAAAGTTGGAAAGGTTGCAACATTCTCTGTAAAGGTGGGTTCTAGGAATTTGAAGAGAGTCACTTTGTACATAAACAAGGAGACGGTCACTCAGGGAATCAGGAAGTGTGCTATGGTTGTAGTAAAGGTTAGGGTTGTAAGTAAGAATCCAGTCAATGATGGAGCTGTTATTATTTTTGTTAAAGCGAGTGGGTGTTGTAATTAGTTGATCACGAATCATGATGGGGTCTAAGTAGTTAAGTGTGGGCCAAGGGGGGAAGGGGAGGACTAAGCTAGTAGGGGTCCCACTAGTGTGCATGCCAGAGTCAGGCAAAGACAAAAAGATAATAAGGTGTGTACAGTGAAAAATGAAGACTTCTACACTGCAAGTTCTTAGGGTGTTTTGCTTGTTGCTCTCCCTAAAGTTGATGCCGTGATTGGAGGGGTCCACAAAAGGTAGAGTGGTTTGGGAGCCGTGTTGCTCTTTATGCAGTGTAATGAAGATAAGAGGGAGGAAACGTTAAGCGTTTGAATACAGACCGAATAGGAAAGAGATTACAAGCAGGCAAAACAAAAATGTCGTGCACATATAGTTACAGAATAACAAGGGACCAAGTAACATTACTGGCATGTAGCACATGTCAACCAATGATGCCAGAAAGTAGAACGACTTTAAAATACTAAAGTCTTCAATTTATATTTCATTGTTAGCACAGTTTGGTAGAATTATGTCCTTTTATCTTGCTCTGCTTCAACTAGGTTCACTGATTTTTAGTACTAAAGCTAAACCTGTTTAAAACACTCTCCTGTTCTGAAGAAGGAACCCCCCCCCCCCAAAAAAAAGAAACACTTCTGTTTTTCTATTTTTTTTTTTTTTATATATTTTAGGGTTGAGAGGCTCATGTTGGGGTCAGCTATAAGGATTTGGCACACACTGCTGCTAGGCACCCCCCCAAACAGTTTGATTACATATTGTAAATTTACCTGTGTCACAAGTGTTAATTCAATAATGGAGTTAAAAAAAAAACTTTTCATAGTTCACACTGCCACAGACGACCTTTGATTTACCCCATTGTGTAACCTCTCAATTTTTTATTTATCCTTTCACTGGGCTAATCACTTCTTTTTCAGGGGAGACCTGAGGTGGTATTTATACTACTAGAGAAAATTTGGCCAAGGCATTGGGGAAGTTTCCCAATGCCTTTTTAATATGTGCCATGGGATCTTTTATATCACCCGAGCTACCATCAACTAAAGCAGACTGGCTCAGTTTTACATGTTATCTGAAGGAGTGCAGCATCCACCTTTATACCACACCGCAATATCGGCAATTGATCTGCCTGGTGTGAGACTAGAACCCACAGTCTTCTGCACCAAAGGCGTGTGCTACCTGTTGCACCACTGACCCTGCACTGTGCAGTTACTGTGGGCTCACTGTAGGTTAAATCACAGCTAGATTTCTAACAGGCAAAATATGTACTGCAGACAAAATCTTTTTTAGATCAGGTAAGTAGACGACATTTCAGGGGATATTTTCTTGACCTGGTTATCATGATCCAAAGTAGTTTGAATAGAAAGAGCAGCTGAAAAGCAGAAAGTAAGCAGAAACACCAGCTGTATGCTTAAACTAAAGGGCAGCAAAGTCAGATGGGGGAAAGATTGAAAAAGCAGAAATAAGGCTGTGATGATGGTGGTAGTAAAAAGCAGTGGGGGCAACAACATAATAAAACATTAGTGCTAGCAGAGCAGTGGGGCAACAACATAATAAAAACATTAGTGGTACCAAAGCAGTGGGGCAAAAATATAATAAAAGCATTAGTGCTACCAAAGCAGTAGGGGCAACAATATAATAAAAACATTAGTGCTACCAAAGCAGTAGGGACAACAATGTAATAAAAACATTCATGTTACCAACGCAGTAGGGACAACAATATAATAAAAACATTAGTGTTACCAAAGCAGTAGGGGGCAACAATATAATAAAAACATTAGTGCTACCATAAGTGACACTTGGGAGTCTTCCACAAAATGCATGGATTAGTTTGAGCATTTGAAGTCTGGGATGTAGAAATTGATTTCCCCTACCCCATGTGACCTGTCTTTTATTTTTTTTTGAGCAGGCTGGAGGATGGGTGGATAGAATGGCCCCTAGCCCTATTGCAGTCATGCCCCATGCTCATTATAAGAACCTTACATAGACAATGCATTGCATTTTGTGTCTTGGAGGTACATCATGGCTGACCTAAGAAGTGCATTTCTTTTCGGATTTGTTTTTAATTAACTTGATTTGGGTAGTTTACATATCAGCATATGAATTTCTAGTTGAATGCCAGCTGAAACTAAATGTTAAACCGTGTAAGGATGCCTAGTGTGCGGGTGGGTCAGAACTGCACAAAGTGCCCTGCATTAACTAAACAACAACCAGGTTTTTTAAGCCAAAGTATGTGAGCTGTTTTTAGGATGTGGTTGCTGTAAAAGCCTACAGTTCCTTATCTCTGCAGATCTGTTTGACGGAAAAGCCTACAGTTTCTTAATTCTGCATTTCTTAACTAAGTAAACATCAGAATGAGTGAATTTTAACTGCGGCTTACAGTAACAGGGGTCATATTGTACATTCAATCTTTTCTAACTGTAGTGGACTGAATTCACCTCCATATCAGTCTAATCTCACGCAGTTTTAAAACTGTAGTATTACAATTTTATTTGTGCACAAGTAAACTACTTGGTCTTTATTACTGAAAGCTGTTAAAGATAAGGTTACCGACCCTCCTTATTTTGGAGGAAGTAGAGTTTTAGTTAATTGCATCCTGTGACTGTGATGACAGAACACACACCCATACATGAAAATTGGTAAATGTCCCAGTAGTCAACAACAAAATAAAAAGTCTAATCAAAGTAAAAGGAAACCCTTGCATTAGCATGTAAACGAATGAACTTTCATGTTAGGAAAGTACATTTTCCAGTCTTGTTGTATAGTCCATTTGCCTGTGGAATAACAGTGGACAGTGCTACTTTAATGCAACATCTGCAGTCTTTGGTGTTTTTTGGTGTGGTTATGTCTGTTCTGTCTTTCGCAGTATTTGTCCTGATGTTGGCAAACCTGGTAGGCCTAATATGATTCTTTTCTGGGGTTGTCTGGTTTAAATTACTTGATTTGCCAAATAGTACTTGGGAGACTGACAGGATCAAACCTGTTTCTGCAGTATAGAGCTGATTAGCGGCTCTTAATTCTAATATCCCCTGTACCATTTTTGTTAGCACTGTAGTCATGCCAGAGTTTGTTTTTTTTATAACAGCTTGCAAGGTCTATGTATGAGAGCAGACTTCCACAGGTAAGAATTTTTGTGGATGGCCTTTAATAACTACTTTTAAGTACACCAATTTGTGCTGCTTTTGCACAGTTTGCCCACACAACAAAATGGTCTATTGTATTTTGTAAGCAGGTTTATAATTAATGTGCACAAAGGTTTTGAAGCAGTCTCCCCACTGAAGTAGTGCTGGCAGGGAGCAGATAGTGGGAGAAGGCATGAATGCTAGAGAGTTAGCAACACCCACGAAAGGCAGGTAGGCAAGTAATTAATTGGGAAGGTGATGTCTGAGTGGAAACAGCTGGGTTTGGGTTTAGTAGATTTCCATGGAACTGTGTGCGCAGAGAGTAGGGCATAAAACTTGATTCATTTGCTTGGAAATTTGATATTTTCTTTGCACAGTGAATGTCAACAAGTTTATCATAAAAGTACATTGTACCATTTGTTTTAAATATACAGTTCTTTAAGTAGCGGTTGTTGGTTGCTTTTTAAAATCTCTTAAGTTACTAACAAACTTCATCTGTTTGCTAGTAGGTCGCTGGTTTGATTCCCTCAGTTTCTTAAGTGCGCAAACCGTGATTTGACTTGAAGACTGACCTGAAAGTTACTATAAACTAACCTGTGGTTAAGGCTTCTGCCTCCCTTATATGAAGTAAGGGGAACTTCACATAAAATTGTAGAAAAATCACAAAGTTGTAATAGAAAGCCCCAGTAATATGTTAGTGTATAGTAACTGTCAGGTGCCCAATGGTTCTATAAGTAAAACTCCTCCCAATTTGGGTAATTCCTCTGTGGTGGCTGTTCTGGTTGTCTGTTAGAATTTTATTTGTTTTTTTTTTTTTAAAGATTAATGGTGTGAGTTTTAAGCCTAGTAAAATATATACTTGTAATAAAATTAGCATATATGTATGTATGTGTGTGCGTGCATGTGTGTGTGTGTGTGTGTGTGTGTGTGTGTGTGTGTGTGTGTGTGTGTGTATACACACACACACACACACACACACACACACACACACACACACACACACACACACACACATATATATATATATATATGTAATATGCTCAAGTGTCCCTGTAGTTTGTATTTAAACTTGGGTTACAACAACGTGAGGGATATTAAAACATTTAGAACTGAGAAGCCTATTGCGTTAACATTTTAAATCCTGTCATGGTAGCAATCCTTCTGGTTTACGGGGTGCATCTTTGAAGTGTCGTGATGCTGCTGCACTCAAACAGAAATTGCTGTGTAAGGAATCTGTCTATATTTTAAACTGTGGCACTTTAGTTCCTTCAGGTCTCAACACTGAATGTTACTGGAGGTGTGACACCACATCACTGGACCAGTAATAAAAGAGCCTCAATCCTCACAACTGGCACCAGTGGGGGACGTACACTGAGAGGATGACAGGTACACACACAGTATTTTCAGATGCAGCTCTCTGCATCAAGTGCAATTTTCCTTAAGAGCACACTGACACCACAGTCAGTCTGGGGCTGCTTTCTCCCTCTTTCTCCAGATCTCCAATAAGACTCCCCACTGGCACAGCTATAGAGCTGAGTCCTTAGACAGGGTTCCAAGCCAAGTCCTCCAACACTCTCTCTGACAGATGCACTCTTGGAGATTTGTTACACACACACACACACACACACACACACACACACACACACACACACACACACATGGGAAAGGCTGGCACAGGTTTACTAGCTATGCCCCATTCTGCCCAGACTATAAGGTAGTTATCACTGCCACCAGAACCCCTTATCAGCTACTTTAAGCCCCTTAACAAAGGGGCTCCAATCTTGCTGTGAAATATTAATACTAATACAAATGGTAGTTTGGCCAAGAACAAGGCTATTAGGAGTGGCCCACACAGTGTCACATAATAAATTTGCAAATACTCTCAAAACTTAAATATCTCTACACAGATCAGCCACAATGAAAGTTTAAATATATTTACTAAAGACAATACTAAATATATATTCACAGTAACATCAACATTCAAAATCACAGGAAATATTTAAAACAACATTGCAGGACAGTCTCAAATAAAGAAAAATATTTACACTAAGCTTTATTACATTCCTGACAGTGTCTAAGAGAATTATACTGTTCCCTAGAAACTTAGAGCTAGGCATATGTGTGGTGAATGGATCTTCTAGTTGTTGCCAGGTCCAAGACAGAATATAGAAGGCTCTGTCTCACTAAGAGACTTCTCAAATTAATATCTCAAATGTTAGTGCTGGGGTAACTTGCAGAATGACATAATTTCTTTTCATCTGACTGCTACTTCCCAGGCCAAACAACCATTGATGAAGATGGCAGTATTTAGCATCTATCTATAAAAATTATAGAGACAAGGGCTTCTCCTCAGATCTCTGGCAGATGCTGGAAGTCATAAAACAATTGCATTCCTTCATGCTTTCAAGACTAGTAATTAATTCACTCTAAAGACAATACAGAAAGTTTCCTAGTACAGACATTGTGTCTCTGCTGCATTGAAAACTGAAAGTACCCCATCTTCTATGGTCAAGTCATAAAGTAATTTAATTTCAAATTTACTAGACTGAGGTTAACCTCCTGATCCCAGTTTCCAAATAAAATATATACATTTAAACAGTTACAATAGTGCATGTACATTTCTGTTCTTTTCCAATAGGGCACACTGTGGTTACATTTCAAAAACTTTGCAAATACCTTTTCAACACACACATCTGTACAAGCAGTTTGATGCACGTGACATACAGTTCTAATACATTTGTAACACAAGCATCTTATATAAATCATTTTGATATTCACCAGTGACATAATTATTCCAGCTAGCTGGGCTGACAGTATCTTCTTTTGGCACAGGATGTATCTAATTTGACTTAATGACTCCGGGGTGTCTTTTTAAGCATAGCCATGCTTCCTCCAAAGGTGAAAATTAATTTCTGTCTGTCTGTCTCTCTCTCTCTCTTGAAAAAGTGGGGGGGGGGATTGTGGGAGTATCTGTGGAGAACCATTATGCAAAGAGCGGGGCTTTTGACTGAGTTAAGGTAAGCATAACTGTACATTATATATAACTAGAAGGTATTGAGTAAAATGTTGTTTTTACTCTGTATTACCAGATATGGAGTGGGGGAGAAAGATGGAAAATACAGAGTTTCAAGAAAGCATCTAGGAGTCATGTGGCCTTTTTTTTCAGCCTGAGCTTTTGTCTGGTTCATAAGTGCGTTTGTCCTCCTGTATTAAAATTTTCATAGTATGGGCATGTGTCTTTGTCCTGTTACAGCATTTTGTTTTATGAAAAACAAAACAAAAGGAAATGTTTGGTGTAAATTGGAATGCATCAGTATGGAGGCACTTTTTCATGCTAAGACTTGTTATGGAGATAATAAATAGACAATCTTGCAAGTTGCAGCTTGAAAATTCTAGGGATTCATGGAAATATCAAGATGTTTTTAAATGATGGTGCTTTGTATTTTCCTTTTAATGTAATAAATTAATCAACTTGTAAAGGAAATTGAAAGAGTTCTCTTAGCTTTTCTTTTGTTCCACATTTGAGTACTTTCCCCGTACTGTTTTGTCTTTCCTTTAAATATCTTAGTTTTGGTGATTTATACCAACTGCGAGATTGTACGTTTCTTAGCGCAAGCATCATCTCTTGGAGTTGGAGATCTTAGGTAGTCGGCAGTACCAGCTTTCTTAATGGGAAATTTTACACTAAGATGGTCTAGCAATTTACACGGAGGGTTAACATTCCTTGACAGCAGGAAATGCTTTTTGCAGTCAAGGGTACTCCTGTCACCACAGTATGTGTACTTTTTGTGTATTGTCTGCTTATGAGAAAGTGTCTTAACAGTCATAGCTCTTAGTTTACCCCTGAAAAGATTTCATGGCCAGTGGGCTTACATGGTTAATAAATGAATAAAATAAAAAAGGAGGGGGTACTTTAACTGGAATACAGAGTTCTTTGCAGTAACCACTGAAACTCATTCAGTCACAGTTTCTGGCTGATGAAAGCCCATGGGCCAGATTCCAAAAGATTTGCTTTCTAGATCTGTTTTCTGCCTTACACTGGAGTAAGGCACTTATACTATTAACAGTTCTTGAAATGGGGCCTTTTAAACATCTTCTTAGCAGATTGCATTAAAAAATTTAAAAGTCCCTTTGAAAAATCCTGGTAACACTCTACACTCATTCAGAGAAAGCCTTTATTTAAGGGTGTTGCCATTTTAAGTCAACTGGGGCCCTAGGCAGGGTAGTGGACCCCCTCCCCCCAGCCATTCCAGTGTCCTATTACTTGGCTATCTCTCCCAATTACCATAGACATAATTATTCAAACCTGTCAGCATACATACTATTTTCTACTTTACTTTCACAATGGTTAGCTATCTGGATTTCATTTACAACATTTGTCTCAAATTTTATAGCACAAACACTGATGGCCATTTGCTAAACAAAACAGTACAGTCTCGCAACATAACCAGACTGTATACTTCTCTGCCCTTCTGCCTTTTAAGTCATATTCATTGAAAGTGCATCTGTCCAGTAATGGATTGCGTACTTTTGGCCTTGGTCTATTTTCTAACCAAGGGCACCCTGTACACATTTTTGGACTACACATAAATGCATGTATTCTTTCATTCAGCTTCAGGATTGTATTCATTTGTTAGTATGTTTTTAAATTTTGTAGTTTTGAACATTTTTGTAATAAGCAATGAAACAAAATATATGAACCAAAAATGAGACGGCTACCCATTTCAGAATATTTCAACCACAAAGGCCATTCAGACGGCTGTTGTTCAGTTAGTATGCAAATATCTGCAGAACTAAAGGTTATCTGTAAAATTCCTTTTTAAAAAGAACTGTTATTAATTCAGAGGTTGATGCTGGCAAGCAACGTTGTATTTCAAGGCTTCAACTACAAATGCAGTTACTGCTCCCTTGCAGACTAAATTGTCTAGGTTATATTAAAAAAATTGTTGTGCTGGTGATATTGCCATAATATTTCCTGCGCTAGATCAGCTATGCAATAGGCATGCAGACCATTAAGGAGCCCAGCCCAAATTCCCAATTGCTTCAAAGCACTGTCTAGTTAAGTGACCTGTTTAAAGTTACGTAGGACGCAAATGAAGGTGGAAAGATTCAAACCCTGCACTCTTGCCACAGAATGCAGCTCATTAATAGTGCAGAGGGCTAAAGCTCCAACCGAACTGCCACAGTAAAAGTTCTTGATTATAAAATGCAGAAATCCTTTACAGTCCTGTCTTGCAAAGAAGACTATGCAAGCAATAATGCCTGATAGGGTGTGTGTTAATGTGTAATTAATGCCTGCCCAGGGGTGTTATGAGGCCCAGCACCACAGACCGAGAGCCTCTACACCCCTAGAAGGGCATTAATTACATGTTAACACACACTCAGGAGGGCATTATTGTGCTTAGAGGAAGGGCTGTCTGTAAAACTGTTGTGTTTTACTTGCTTATTTATTTTTTTAAGTACTATATTATTTTAACATTTTACATGTAAAATATAACACTTTAAAAATGTCCAGGTATGTGCTATAGATATATATATATATATATATATATATATATATATATATATATATATATATATATATATATTCTATATATGTTATATGTTATATATGTTATATATGTTAGTATTCTATGAAAAGATGTTGTAGGCCATATCCAGCTATGGGGGACATATATAAGATAATTTATAACTTTATAGTGGAGGCACCTGAATAACGTCCTGCTCTAACTGGTCAAGACACTGAGAGAAGAAACAGTGGTCTAATAATAAATCTGAACAAGTTAGTAAAAAGATTATCCCTCTTAGCTAAGAATAAGATATCCTGAGTATATAAAAATTGTTAACAGTAAAAGTAATTGTGATGCCCACCACTGTTACCAATACATGATGTCTCCACGCTGGGCCAGTAATTAAGGGCCTGAATCCTCACCACTGATGCTAGAGAGGGACGTGCACTTGGAATACAAACAGATACCCTCAGTACTTCCAGGTGCGGACCTCCCTGCATTAAGTACAATTCCCTTAAGAGCACACAGGGAACACACACAGGCCGGGGTCTGGATTTCTGTGTCTGTCTCCCTCCAGGTCCCCAATAAGACTCTCCATTGGTAGAACTGTAAAGTTAGATCCTCAGCCAAGTGTCCAAGCCAAGTCTTCTAGCACCGTCTCTGTAAACCCCGGCCCCAAGTAGCTGAGACACACACACACACACACACACACACACACACACACACACACACACACACACACACACACACACACACACACACACACACACACACACACACACACACACACACACACACACACACACACACACACACACCACACACTGAGGTTTGATTCTATACACACACACTCAAACACACACACACTTTGAGATTTGATTTTTCACAGACACACGCATAGGAAAGGCTGGCACAGATATACCTGCTGTGTCCCCTTCTCCGCAGAGTATAAGGTGGTTATCACTGCCACCAGACACTCCACAATCAGCTACTCAAAGGCCCATAACAAAGGGTGTCCAGTTATACTGTGTAATATTCATACTAATACAAGTTGTAGTGGTTGAACACAAAGTAAATATAAGAAAGAAACACCACAAAAGCAGCTTTGCCACACAGATCCTTCAACTTCAAATGCCTTCTTGTAATAAATCACACAATAAAACGTAATAAATCACACAATAAAACTTGATCATATTTTAACACCAAGTGCTCCCATTAAACAATCAATTTGAATACAATACCCTTATTACCAACATTCAGTTAAGATGAACATTCTTTAAACAAGACATTAAAAATGTAGTTTTTTAGAAAAAATATTTCTTGTAGGTTTCATAGATAAAGCAGTAATTCAATGTATAATATATACATTCCTACAAAGTTAAACTGACATCCAGATTCATTCCTTTAGGATATAATGGTCTATAATTTATGGTCATTCTACATTCCAATCTGTTTAACTCTTCTTTAAAACTACCCCCTCTACTCAAATGCAGTCGGACCAATACATTAAAAAACAAACCATTCCCCAATCTCCCATGTGCAGATAAAAAGCGATTTGCTACAGGGCTGTTAATATTTTTTCTCCTACTATCTCCCAGATGTTCCATTATTCTAACCTTCACTTTCCATTTGGTTTGTCCAGCATACCATTTTGTGTTTGGACAACCACATCTGATAATATAAATAACCCCTAAATAATTACAATCAAAAGACTCCCTGGCTCTGTAGTCCCTTCCATTGATTTCATAACTATTGAAATTTCTAACCCTGCTGCATACAGTTGAGTTTTCGCAGGCCCATGTCCCCACTCTGTCCCCATAGTTTACAGTCATTCCATCCCCGCTCAACAATTATATCTTCCATATGAAAAAATTTGTTTAGGAAACAAATGTTCTACCATGATATCATAACATACAGTATGCCAAGACACCCTAACTATCTTTTCTAAAGTAATAGAAAAAGGGGAAAATTTAATCACAAAAACTTTTATCTCCCCTATCTTTAAGCCTCACACTTCTCTCATTAATTCCACAATATTTTCCAAACCCCTTGTTCTGTCCCAAAACTCTGTTCTTGGCTTCCAGTAATGTCAATTCAGAATAACCTTGTGCAACCAATCTATTCTGAACCTCACTCAAATATCTTTCAATTTCATATGCAATGCGTTTTGATAGATTCTCCTAAACCCCCCATAAGGTAATGATTATATGGGTGGGGAACATACTATCTACTTGAAGAAAATTGTAGACAGAAGTAGGCTTCCTATAAGGCCTCAACTGGACCCTGTTTCCACCACAAACATAAAATTCCACATCCAAAAATGCTGTACTCTTACAATTCAAATGACAAGTAAATTTCAAACCATGTGGGTTATAATTAATTTGCCTCACAAATTAAAAAAATCCCACCCGTCTTCCTTGCACACAAAAATGAAATTGTCAATAAACTTTTTATAACACACTACATGGTTTGAAAAATGTACAGTAGGGTACATAAATTGCCTCTCAAATTCACCCATGTAAATGATGGCATAAGCTGGGCCATAAGATACCCCCATCACTGTTCCCCTCTTTTGCAAACAAATTCTGTTATCCCATCTAATATAGTTATGGGTGAGACAAAATTCCAGAATAGCCAACAGATGTGAGGTCTGAGGGACCTTCAGCCATCATCTTGCCCATTGCGTCCAATCCCCGCTTGATTCCAATATTCGTATACAATGCGCTAACATCAACTGTGGCCCAAAGATAATCATCTTGCCATTCCACCATTTGCAAATTGTTACACAATTTTACCGTATTTTTCATGTGGGAAGGAACCCTAGAAAGATATTTTTAAACTGAAAATCTAGAAAATCCCCATGTTCTCCAAATATGAGCCCATCCCTGATGTAAAAAGTCTCCTTGGAGATTGGACAAACTCTAATGAACTTTCGGGATGGCATAAGAATTGGGGTCCCCGTGTTCCTTAACGATTAACCTCTCAACATCTTTACCCCCAGGAATCCCGGTCCTTTCCCCCTCTTTCCAACAATTCATGCAATTCCAAATTAACTTTTATCCAGTTTGAGTCTGGGGTTGACAGCCCTGCTGAGCATCTGGCAACAGTAAATAACTACTATAGGAATGTGAACAGCTAACACTGTGCCATACAAGAGGCAGAACACTGCAGTTTCTACCAATACTGGACTGGCTACTAGTGTAGTACATGGCACTAAATATTGTCTGCTCCACTATTAAGACTGCCACACTTGAGTGTGGGGCCCAAACTGGCCTAAGACTGGACCTGTTAGGGGAGGAATGGCTCCTAATGGTACTCACAGCAGTATGTGGAGGGAGGGAGAGAGCGACATACCCAGATGACTGGAGAATAAGCATGCTAGTCCCAGCGTACAAGAACAAGAGGACAGTCACAACTGCAGGAGGTACAGAGATATCAGATTCCCTGTCACACTGCAGGAAAGTTCTTTTGAGGATGATTGATAAACAAATAGAGTAACAGAAGGTAAGATGAGAAATGAGCAGTTTGGATTCAGCTCGAGATGCATCAACTGACCCAATGTTTGCAGTGAGACAGATGCTTCAGGAGAAACTGGAATTTATTTATCCTTTGACCAAGTTAGTCCCACTAGGCTAGTAGCCTCTCTTCAGGGGAGACCTAAGGTGGTATTTGCACTATTTAATTACTAGAAATGATGAAAAAGTAAAACTGGATGTTCCTAGATTTGGAAGAAACATATGACAAGGTCCCAAGAAAGCTGACTGAGCAGTCCTGTGGTTTGAAGTTCCAGAAACATTGGTAGATTTGGTACAAGCTATGTACAAGAACCTAATGACTCAAGTATGAACAGTGTTCGGTCTCACAGAAGGGTTCCTAGTGGGAGTGGGTGTGTATCAGGATTTAGCACTAAGCCCACTGCTGTTCTTACTGTTGATGAACTGCATTAGCAAAAACGTTAGAGGGGACAGATCAGCAAAGTTGCTGTAAGAAGTTGATGTTGCATTACAGGCAAACTCTAGGCAAGAACTTCAGCAAATGGTAGGGGAATGTAATGCAAAACTGAAGGCACATGGGATGAAACTGAAGCACAGACAAGACTGTTATAATGGCAGCAAATGGGGAATATCAGGAGAAGTTGAAAGTTGAGATAGAAGGGAAAATGGTGGAACAAGTTAGCAGCTTCAGATATCTGGGAGGGGTTGTGGAGGTGAATGGAAGCCTGAATGAGGAGGTTAAAGTTAGAACCATAAAAACAGTTGTGCAACCGGTACTACTGTATGGTACAGAAACATGGGCAGTAAAGGCAGAGCAGTTGAAGCTAGAGGTGCTGCAGATAAAGTGCCTTAGATTGGTGGTAGGATACACACTATTGGGAAGCCGAAGAAATGATGACATAGGAGCAGAACTCAAAGCAGCTCCATTTAGAGAAAATGTCAAAGAGAAAGGATTGTGGTGGTTTGGGCTCATGTGCAGGAAGGCAGAAGACAATCTGGCGAAGAAGGTTTTGATAGACAGGAGGAAGGCAAAAGGAAATTGGGGTGTCCAGGAGAGAGGTGGATGGATTGTGTGAGAGAAGACCTGCAATGGTCAGGCATGAGTGTTGAGGAAGGTAGGAAAGTGGCATTGAATAGCGAGAGATGCGACAAGCGACACGGCATCCAGACTGCATGTATAAAATGGGGCGGGGCAGTGACTGATGATAATAATGATGATATGACATATATCAACCTCTTTACCGTTTCTGGATGCTGCAAAGAAGGTACTGCAAAAATATGACTAAAAGGCAACATGTTTGGACTATAATACAATCCTGGCCTATTGATGAATTCATTTTTTTAATTGTTTTGCTTTATTCATTGCAATGTTGCAGCAGCTTTTGTTCAGCATCTCAGAAGTCCTACAATAAAATATTTTACCATAATGCATAGTTCGTTTTTTGGGGGGGGGGGTGGTAGTGCTTGCATGCTTGCATTACACCCCTACATATCATTTCTGACTTCCCTCTGTATTCTGTCATCAAGAATAGCCGTCCTGCTTGACATGACTCATTGCAAGTCTGACCGACTTTAGTGGCTAATAATACAGTATTGTTTCAGCATATACCTACATAGTTAACACAGCCAAATCAAGAACAAATGGGTCCTTGTGCATAGTAATGAATCAGGTGCCTGCCAGCCATACCAGTATCCTATTACTTGTATGTCTCTCCCCATTTACTATAAACACTATTTAGACCTGTCACTGTGCATATTTTTTTTTTACTTTTTGCAATTACCAGAAAGATTTGTATTTCATTTAAAGCTTTTATTTCAAATTTTACAAAAAAAAAAAAAGCATGCACTTTCACTGAAAACAGACTTGGAGTGAGAAAAACTAAACCTTATTTTTCCCTCGACTCACATTTAGTGAAAATCCATCTGACAACCCATTAAGCTACAACAGACATGCTGGGATTCAACACTTAGACACTTTGCACTTCACTGCATGCTGTATATGGGAAAGGTGCAGGAGTTGGACAAAAGCGTAATGCATTTAATAATGGCCTGGGACACCCCACTGGACACAAGTGTCAAGTGGCTCTTTTAACGTCTTGTAGCCTTTCTCCTCCTCTCTGCTAGCCCAAGCACACTGCCTTTTCTACCTGTGGGCCTGAAAATAACAAGCTAAATTAAATGTGTAATTATAGTTGGAAGCGAAGGATCACATCCAAAGATCATGGCTCATGTGGTGATACTCCTGTTGGCAACAACCAATTTATTTAGTGTACACCATAAGTACTCGGGTTCATAGGTAGTTACTAAGCTTGCAGTTCACCACTGAGGAGCATAATCCAGATTTCCAATTATCCAACAGTACTATCTGATTAAGTGACTTGCTCAAGAACAGGGCATAAGCATGCAGCAAAATCAGAGATATTCAGCAAAACTGAGACCAGTAAAAAAACAGACTCAAAATCAGAGATATTCAGCAAAACTGAGACCAGTAAAAAAACAGACTCAAAATCAGAGATATTCAGCAAAACTGAGACCAGTAAAAAAACAGACTAATCTAAAGCCCTTGAAAGGATAGAAAGTTTTGTAAATACATGAGTTTTATTTATCCTTTGGTAACGAAATTATTCCTGCTAGGCTAGTGGCCTGTCTTCCGGTGGGACCTAAGGTGGTATTTATATTATTAGGGGAAATTTGGCAGGAGCATCAGGAAATTTCCTTTAATCTTTTCAGTAGGTGCTGTAGGATCTTTAACATCCACCCAACATCCACCTGAGCAACCACCGACTTGAGCAAATGGGACCCTGGTTTAACTCCTCATCCAATGAACAACACACTCAGGAGTGCAACACCCCTTTATATTTCTCTGCAGTGTCCACAATCAATGTACCTGGTGTGGGACTAGAACCTATAGCCTTCTACACCAAAGGCAAAGGTGCTACCTTTTGCACAACTGATTATAAAACACAAAACTATGAAACTCTGACGTTAACACACTGTAATCCTCCGTGATTTACAAACAATAAAAAAGTTAAAGGAGGCCTGTTAGTTGTTGTGAAGGATTAAGGATTTTGCCTTTCAGTAGCCAAGGTTCAGGCTTTGACTGTAAGCAAAGCCACTTAACTAGATAATACTAACATAAGCAAAGCATTTTTACATATACATGCACTAGTTGGATTCTGTCTGTGCATATCCTGCTGCCTGCATCCACCCCAGGGGCAGAAATGATAACCAATAAATAGAAAAGCACACATTCCATCTCTCTTGCATCAACAGAAATGCACTGCTGATAATCAAAATATGTAGCATCTTGTACTCGCATGACATTTCTGATGCCTCTTTGTTGGAAAAGTCCTCTTAGAAGTGCTGCTGTTAAATCTCCCATGTGTGTACACTGTGGCACTGAGATGGGGCATTTTTCATGCAAAATGAAACAAGCTTATTTTTATTTTTAAGCCAGGCCACACACCCCCACCCCCACCCCCGTCAGCTAGCACCAGGCCCTAGGCAGCTGCCTAGGTCACCCTGTACTTGATCTGTGTTTGTATTCATGAGGTGACACTAGAAGAAATGGAACATCAGTCTGATATCATAGTTTAGGCCATAGTGCATTGTGGAAAGAAGCCCTTGCAACAATGCAAAATGTCATTTTCGTAGTTTGTGTCATGTAATCTTACAATAGAACAATTGTTTAGAAAAAAATGACTATAGCTTTAATGACTCAAGGCTTTAGCTCAGTTTGGCACCGGATAGTTTAATGTAGCCCCTGGCTGCTATTACCTTCCCAGTACTTGCTAGTGTTACTACCCCCCCCCCCCATTTCTGTTCACATGTTTTCCTGAACTACTAGCTTCTGGCTAAGAGCAAAATGAGTGATTTGCTTTTGTTCCTCTTAAGGCTGTAAGCCTTGGCTGCATCTTTGGCCAGGATGACTCTTGGCTAGTGATGGTGCTTCTCACTACTGCCCTCTACACTAACCAGCTTACACCCTTCCTCATACTGGGGCCATCAACCTGGGAGCAGATGCTATGGAGAATTTTTGAGGGAAATGGCAGCATCCTGACAGAATTATCCATCCTAACCTCAATTATTTTTGTATGTGCCAACATTTGTGTGAGGGGGTGGGTGTGCAATGATGTGTTTATACCCATGGTAGGCATTATCACCCCTGATATGTGAAAGTCACCCCCTCCCACTGTGCGCATGTGCTCTTGTGAAATACTGATGCTGCTCATGGTCACCATTAGCACCACCTTTTTTTAATTTTTTGACTAATCTGACTGCTGCTAGTGGATTTGGACAAATAGTACACTTTGTCATTGTTACTCCAAATAAAATTTGCAAGTTATCTGTTGTAGTATTGATAGTCATTATTGCTGACGATAGCTGTAGTATATTGTGAAATATATTTTTAAATTTACGCTTGCAAAATGCATGCTGCATGGAACATCTCTGCACAGAAGGTCATTGCTATAAAGATCTTATGGAGGCTGTCATGGCCAGCTTGTCTTTATCAAGAATTATGACATTATTACAAATGCTACATAGTCTCATTAGTCTCAGAAATGTTCAAAATGAGCAAGTTCTTTCTGTTTTGATATTTTTAAAAGCCTGTTTAATATTTTTCACTAGCTTAAGTCAAGAGAAGTCCAAAGGATATTAAACTCTTTGAAGGAGTGAAAACTAGAAGTGATTCCAGAAATTTTGATTTGTTCACTCAGAAACAAAATGGTTAATAACTCTAAAAAGGAACAGTATCCCTTATTACTGTATGTCATTGAGAAGAGGCCTTCTACATATGTCCTACTTTTGATATCAGCAGTAAAGGAAAAAAATTGTGACTTCTTTTAAGCCTGGAAAAAAAATCATCTGTGTATTCTGTAGTCTGGTAGTTGGCGCTGAAGATTAAGGCTCTGAGCTGTTAAATTGTGAACCTTAGATTCAGAAAGCAGCTCGATGAGTCTTTCCACCTCCATTATCCTACCCTTTGAGTCTGAGCAAGTCCTTTAACCAGATACTTTTCTGGGTTGCCGCTGAAAAGCATCACTTGTATCCAGTGGTCTTCACTAGTTGACATATGTCTGAAATCCTGACTTACAAGGTTTACTGGAAACCCTTAAGTGTTTGAACTTTTAAGAAAGAAAATTGGATTGTGTGAAAATGCTTGGGAAGATTAATGGTGGTAAGTGAGTGAGCGATCCACAAAGTGTATAGGAAGTATGCCATGGTTAAACTTATTGAGTGAGCAGGCCACGAAGTTAGGAAGTATGATGCCACATTTAAAATTAGCGAGTGAGCAAGCCACAAAGTGTATAGGAAGTATGATGCCACAGGTAAAATATGAAGCCTTGTGTATTATAGGTCCATAGTCAAGAAGACCTTTAATAGCCTAACATTATCTTCCAACTTATTCAAGAACAACAGTTCAATAGCTTATGAAATATAAAAAAATTAAAGCAAATATACATTGCTTACCACATTATGCTGAATACATCTTTAACCTACAAAGGGGGATAGTTTTATAACAAGCTAAAACAGCTCTGAGAACTGCCTAACACAGTACAATGTGGTACCCACTCTCCAAGTTAAATTGCATGTGAGAATGTTTACACATAATGCCATAGTTCCACAATCTAATATTCAGTCAAACACCTACCTAAACACTTGCCAATTTCTTTCCCTGAGGTCTTGCATCAATTACTGCTAATTCCATATTCTTAACCTCAATTAGGAGCTAGGTCAAATCCTGTGGAACTGAAGGCGCTTTCTTCCATTTATGAGTGCTAAAACATTCTTGGCTGCCCCGAGACTAACAACAAAAAATTTAAAGCTGTGGTCTAAATTTACAACAAGTTTTGAAACTGACCTGCCCCCCCCCCCCCCCAAAAAAAAAAACTGTAAGGCAAATATCCACTCCTCTATCCAGACCTGAGTTAGTCTTCTCTAAAGACCAAGCTTAAACAAATCCACAGAAGAACTGAACCAAAAATATGGAGCCAATCTTCCATTTCCTCCTTTCAGGCATCTCCAACAACTAAAACTCAATGCAAGAAATACATTTATACCCTGGCACTGTGATTAAGAGTATCTAAATTAGCATGGTCAGCCAAAAAAAAAAAAAACAAAAAACAAAAAAAAAAAACACAACCTCTAGAGTGGCATATCTTGGTGCCGGTAACAACCCTTTTCATTTCTTTACAGGTGTAGATATAATCAGGACCACATCCCATAGTAATCTATACTTCTCAGTCTCCTTTACATTAGTTTCAATTAAAAGTATGTATATCTTGCTAATATACCCTGTAGTCTGGAAGAATTCATGCAGGTGCCTGTCACCCTCACCTGTCAGGAGGATAGTCCTGTTAACTGTTTAACTTAGCATCATACAGTTGGAGGCCAAAGGCTTGTAGAGGTCCTTAGTCTTCAGTTGTGGCGTAGATCTCCAAAACATTGTTCCCATTTCATAACTTAACCTTAACCAAGACTCGATCCAAGTGAGCTGGGTCTCTACATGCTCCCAGCAGTGTACTGAAGCATTGAAATAAGTTCTGAAATTGGTGCCACCTCATTCCACCAGACAAGGTGTTCAGATGATGATGATGATTCATCTGAGCATATTTTTCTTTCTCCAATCATATTTTATTGCTTTACAAGAAAGGTACATAAACATTTAATATATAAATTTATACCAAGAGCCAATTCAATGAAACCATAGTTTGGAAGACAGACATAAACATAATATACCTTCCTCACCACATGTTATACACCTTAAAAAAAACAAGCAAACAAAAAAAAAACTATATACATATATACATAAAATGCTACTGACAACTGCAGAGGGAGCCAGTTCATTCAGGAATAAACAGTGTACCTGTACCTAATACATAAAATGTAAAATATGAAGTATAAAGTAGATAATATAGGGAGAGAGGGCATATCACATCAGCACACTGTAACACCACATTATTAAAATAATTAAGCAACTAATCAGTCCATTTGAATGAGATCAAAAAGCATTTTCCAAAATTTTTGATAATACACTTTCGGTCTAACCAGTTTTTAGTTATATAAAATTTAATTAATAAGCGTAAGGTAATAAGCACATGAAACCGTAATTTGGATAAGTTTATATCTGTAATGTGTAAGAGCGCTAATTCCCAGGATAGGGTTGATTTCTGATAACCCATTTTTGTTAGTCTAACTTTGAGAGAGCACCAGAGTTTATATGAGTGGTCACGAGCACAAGATGTGCAGCAGGTCAGCTTGAGGAAAGGAGCAGCATATGGACATGACGAAGAGACCTTGGGATTACATTTAATATGCAAGGGGTACAATAAGAATTATTATTCATCATTAATTGTGTGTAAAAAGCTTTTTAAAGGGGGAGAATCTGATCATGGATTCTATGGCTTTAAGTTTTTGTTCCTCTCTAAGGCTGTTGCCCTGTTGTTCCCAATATTTAGAGAATAGTAAAGCATTTTGAAATTTAAAAGCCACAATAAATTTATAAACATTTGATACCATTTTTCTTTTTTTGGATATAATATTTATAAAATCTATTGCCCTGATATCAGATTCAGTGTTCGAGACATTCACCACAGTTGCTGTTAAAAGCTCCCGCATTTGACGTAAGATAATAGTATATGCCAGACTCACTTTTAGTTCGGATCTCAAATCCCGCAATGAAAGCTCCTTGAATCTATATATATCCCACAGGGTGCAGTCTTTAATAAGCGAATATTCCAATAGATTATCAGTTTAGTTTGATGTTTGGATTCATGTGAATTGGTTGAAGAAGGGGAAAAACTTTTTCAAACTCCATATATTTCATAAGACTTTGAAAGATTATAATTTTTTTCTTTAAAATGTTGCTCAAAGGAAGGCACTTTAAACTTACAGAGGTCAGAAAAGGGATAGCTTGGGGGTTAATTTTGTTACTGCACACATTATTATGCCAAATTCTCACCCATGGGGGATACCAAGTCTTATCTTTCAAATTCAATTTTGATATTGTAATAATTCTATTTGCTTAACTATCCAGTAATATAATTGAAAATCTGGCAAACCTAAACCTTCTTTTTCCTTCAGACAACATAATTTCTGATATCTTATTCTGACAGCTTTAGGAAACCAAATAAATTTGGCCAATTCTTTATTAATCCCATGAAACAAGTTATTAGGTATAGCTAGGTTAGAAGCATTAGATTGATATAGAAGTTTAGGTAGGACATTCATCTTGATAATTACTGCTTTAGATAGCAAGGATAAGTTTAGTTGCTGCCACCTGTGGATATTTATGTAAAATATTAGTCCATGATTTCATAAAAATGTTCTGATACATGGACATAGGAGAGTGCTTGAATTGTATTCCTAGATATCTGAAGGAATATTCTTCCTTGAAAGGAGATTCAGACAATAGATATTCTTTGTGGTGTAGTGGATTGATGGTGAAGACAAGTGACTTATTTTGGTTAATTTCATAATTTGAGACCTTTGAAAAACCCTCAATTGCTTTAATTAGTTTCTGAATATCAGACGGGGGGGGGGGCGCTCAAAGTTTATGTTTAGATCATCTGCAAAAGCAGATACACTGACTTTCACATTTATAGTTTTAGGGATAAAGTGAAAAGAGGCTTGGGACAAATACAAGAGGAATGACTCAAGGTATATATTGAACAAGAGAGGGGAGAGGAGGCAACCTTGTTTAGTACCATTAGAGATTCTAACAGGTTTAGATAGCGATTTATTGATGTAAAGATAAGTATAAGATTTATTATACAGAGTTTCAATAATATTAATGAAATCCTGCGGAATATTGAACTGAGCCATAACCTCAAACAGGAATGTCCAATTAACTCTGTCAAATGCTTTACAAGTGTCTAGTATTAAGCCATACCTAGGATTTTGGACATTTTATTGAGATGTATCATAGCATCTAATGTTAAGGTATTGTCCCAAGTTTGTCTGTTTGACATAAAACCAGTTTGCCCCGAGGTGATTATATGAGACATGGCTTTTTCAGTCTCTCACCTAAAATAGAAGAGAAAATCTTAATGTCTAGATTAATTGGCCTATAATTATGTGGGTTTGACTTGTCAATATTATTTTTGGGAATAAAAATAGTTTTGGAGTTATTTAAGTAAAAATCAGAGATGCCGTGTATCTTAATATAATCATAGACTTTAATCAGGATGGGTGATGATATCTACCTAAATTTATAAAATTCTGTGGTATATCCATCCAAACCTGGTGCCTTACCTTTTTTTTTAATTTCCTTATGACCCCAATTATTTCCTGTTGATTAAAGGGTGTGCTTAGAAAGTCTATATGACTCGCATTTAATTTAGGAAATGACTAAGATATCCTATAATTTATTCCGAGGATGAATGTTGATTACTTAGGCCATACAGTTCAGAATAGATCTGGTAAAACAGTTCCACTCTTTGTAAATCTGATTTATATATTTTATCTTGGTAGTTAAGTATTGAAATTCTATTTGATTCTTGTCTATTCGAAATTATACTAGCTAGAATTTTAGATGGGAATTGCACCCATTCTGAGTATTTGGCTATATATCTAAGCTCATATATGGAATAGTTATGTTGATGTAGTTCATGCAGCTTTTGGTTATGATTTATTAAATTTTCAATCTGGTTTAATTTGCAGTTTTTTTTCCAGTTCCGATAAATCCACCATTAATTTATCTTCCTTTTCTTTAAATAGTCTTTTAAAATGTGATGCCTTCTGAATAAGAACCCCCCTCACCTGTGCTTTGCAAGCTGCCCATTGTATATCAAAAGGAATCTTAGTATTCTCTGTATTCATATCTAAGGTTGACAAGATCTCTGATATCTCTTGAATCATCTCTGATTTAAGCAATAGGTTATTGTTTAAAGACCAATTACAATTCTTAATCTTTTTGTTAATTTGTCAGGAAGGCTTAATTTTAGGGTAATTCTCGGTGATCAGAGAAATGTCTTGGTTCCAACAAATATTCAATAACTCCCTCTGTCCAAATAGTAGAAATAAGGAAAAAACATCTATCCTTGACCATGAGCTGTGGCATTTGGAATAATATGTGTATAAACTTTTTTCCTCATGTTCTTCCCCAAAAGAGATAGGGTCTAACAAATCTAGGTCATCTATAAGCTCACTCAGGGCAACAGAGGCCTGTAAGTTCTTTGAAAGGGAATTACCAGTGTGATCTATCCCTGGGTCAATAACTGCATTCCAATCTCCGCCCAGTACATATTCGTGATCAGGAAATTTAAGATCTGAAGTAGTTAACTTCATTTGTGCATCAACCTATGGGTTATTGGATCCATATCGGAACCGAGTCGACAGTTTCCAACAGCTAAGATCCGAGCTCCAAGCTTCTCCCCCTTACCCATAACTCCCTGCCATCCCTAACTGACCCCAAATCTAGTTTGCCGCGGTTTCAAACAGCAGCTTGATCTTGAGCATCCGAGTATCCTACAGATTTTTGTGAGAAAAATCTTTTCCTTGTTCCTTTTTAGTTTAAAGTTTTGAGTGGTTGTTGTGTGTAGAGGCTCGTTAGCTAGTTTTTAGTGTTTTTTCCCTCTGGTTTTGCGTTTCCTCCCCCTTTTTTCTGTGAGAGTATTAGGGTGTGTGTGTGTGTGTGTGTGTGTGTGTGTGTGTGTGTGTGTGTGTGTGTGTGTGTGTGTGTGTGTGTGTGTGTGTGTGTGTGTGTGTGTGGTCTTGGGGCCTAGTGTTTGTGTTTTTTAGTTGAGTATGTCTGAGGCCTCCAAGACATTCTTCTCTAAATGTACTGAGTGTGGCCATAAGCTTTCCCCAGCTGATGGCCACACTCGGTGCATTTTATGCCTTGGGGTTGAACACCTATCTTCTGGCTACACTATTTGTGCAGCGTTCAACCCCAGGACTATCAGGGACCTGAGGTCAAAGCTGATTCTGGCGGGACTCCTGCCCCCGGACTTGGCTCCATCCTCCGGTCTCTCCGTGGCTCCTGCTGCGGCTGCGGCAGCGCCCACGGACCCTTCCCTTCCTCTAGCCGGGACTCAACCTCCCTCCTTGGGCCAGGAGGATAGGGAAGCTAGGAGGGAGAAGCGCCGTGAGAAACGCCACAAGCAGCGGGCTGAGGCCTCTTCTTTGGCCCCGCCTGCCAAGCAGGCTTCTCCCACTGGGACGGCCAGGCCTTCTCCTTCTCGGCTCCGTTCTCCCTGCTTTTCGCCGCGGCCGGAGGAGGAGGAGGCCCGGTCTCCCTCGAGGTCATCGAGGTGGCAGTCCCGTCCCGCCTCGCTGGCCTCGTCCAGGTCCACCAGAAGCCTGACGGATGCAGACTTGGACCGGATGATGAGAAGGCTCCTCCAGGCCCAGCTGCAGATGGGAGTGCTCCTGCCCCCCCCCTCCCTCCGGGGGGAGCTCGACCCCCTTTTTTTGCCCTGATAACTCCTTCCCTGACCCGCTTCCTGGGTTTGGGGTCTTTGGAGCCGAGTAGCATCGGAGCCGGGGGGATGTCAGTGCCGGTAGTCTTGGGTACTTTGGTGCCGACAGTACCCTCAAGTCTGTCAGGTCCCTTTTCTTTTGATCCTAGCTCTCGGAGCCGAGAGCTGAGCTTTGGTTCCGAGGTGGTCAGTATGCCTTCGACTCTGACTAGGTTGGAGCATACTGGCCCTTCAGATCTGATGTCTTCTGCTCTGGGGCTGATCTGCTTGTCGGATTCGAGGGAGATTCTGCTCTCTGATCCCAGGGTGAGCGGTTCCCCTTCGGCATTCGATGTGGTAGAGAGAGTCCTGTTGAGGGATTCCAGGCCCCTGGCCTTAGCTACTGCTCCACCCAGCACTCCCTCACAGATGGGTTTGACTTCCATCACCCGGCCCCAGGGACAGCCTGCTCAGATGTCCCAGATTGTTCCCTTGTTGGAACAGGTTGTGGTTGGTGAGGCCTCCTCAGACAGCCCCCCTGAGGAAGTCCCTCACAAACACAAGTGCAAAAGGAGGCACTTGGACTCCCCTGAGTCCTTGACAGAGGACACGGACTTGGAGGAAGGGGAAGGCTACCCAAGATCACCCACTGAAGATGTCTCATTTGGAGACATCATGGAAATGCTCAGGATCAGAGGGGGGTGGTCTGCCCCCAAGCCTTCCTCAGATGAGTCTGTATTCCTGGAGGCATTTGAAGCAGGCCTGTCTACCTCTTGGGTGTCCCCTCCAGCCGATCACCTGGTAGATGTGGTCACTACCAGGGCATGGAAGGAGCCAGACACTGTGGAGCCCATCCCTAAAAGGCCAGATAGAATCCTTAGCCCCCCTTCAGACAGATTACATTGGAGTAAGGGAACCCCAGTAGATGCCATGTTGGTGGCAGCAGCCACCAAGAGGGAACTGGCCCAGGAGAGTCTCTCGGTCCATCCTCCTGACAAGGAGTCTCGGGCGATGGACCGCTTGGGGAAGTGGATGCTTGCTTCAGCCACCTTCTCTATAAGGTCGCTGAACTACATGGCAAACGTCATTCGACTCCAGCAGGATCTTATTAAAGAATACGCTGGGTCGCCCCCAGAGTCCATGTCAGCAGAAGACAAACAAGTGTACTCTACCCGAATGGCAAGTCTTAGGTCTATTTCCAATACCTCTATGTGGCTACTATCCCATGCTATGGAAGGAGCCACTACAGCTAGCAGAGAGGGCGTTGTCCTAAGGCAACAGGCG
Source organism: Protopterus annectens (assembly GCF_019279795.1). Classification (NCBI taxonomy): domain Eukaryota; kingdom Metazoa; phylum Chordata; order Ceratodontiformes; family Protopteridae; genus Protopterus; species Protopterus annectens. The sequence continues at coordinate 80,793,553 of NC_056741.1, forward strand.
TGGCTCCGTCACTGCGATTTCGCTGAACCCTTCAAGGCGTCATTCGCTAATGCCCCGTTTGATGGTTCTACCCTTTATGGCAAGACCGTAAGCGACACCTTGGTTCAGAGCGAGAAAGACGGGAAGACGTTGTCTGCCGTCTGAGTCCGCTTATCTGCTCCCCAGAGGTCCTTTTCGAGGAACCAAAAGGAACAGAAGAAGATGTGGTTCTGAAAGTCTCAACAGTCCCATTTCGCTTCGGACCCCCTGTCCTTCAGAGGCAGAGGAGGACAGGATGGACACCGCCCTAGAGACAGAGGGGGCCCAAAGAACTTTGGGTCCAGAGAACCCTTCTCTGATCAGCCCACGCAGCAACCCTGAGGGGTTACCCGACTGCTCTACTCTGGAGGCAGTTGGGGGGCGTTTCTCAAAGCACCTAGCAGCTAGGGAGTCCATCACGACAGACCTCTGGGTGCTTTGAATCATATCCAGAGGTTACGAGATTCCTTTTCTCCATCCCCCTCTCAGACCCAGGTACCTCCCCGATGTACCACCTGATCAGAGGGAGGCCGCAGCCGCAGAAATTTGCCAGCTGCTAGGAAAAGGAGCAATCCAGCACGCCCCCCCAGACCAGTTCAGATCAGGCTTTTACTCCAGGTTCTTCTTGGTGCCAAAAAAGACAGGGGACCTTAGACCTACCCTTGACCTCTCCCTCTTGAACCTGTCAATAGCCAAAGAAAAGTTCCGGATGGTCACTCTCCAATCTATTCTCCCCCTCTTGCAGGAGAATGACTGGATGTGCTCCATAGACCTCAAGGATGCATACTACCACATCTTGATGGAAAGACGTTCCAGGAGGTTTCTCTGCTTCTGGCTAGGAGCCAGCCATTACCAATTCAGGGTCCCCCCCTTTGGTCTCACCACAGCCCCCCGGGTGTTCACCAAGGTGTTATCTGTGGTAGCGGCCCACCTGAGACTCCAGGGAATTCAGGTCTTCCCATAACTGGACGACTGGCTCCTGACCGCCCCCCACAAGGCATCTACTCTGCACGGCCAGAAATTATTTTCTTTGCCTAGCTCCCAGGCTGGGGATTACCATCAATGCGGGAAAATCCTCCCATCTCCCAATGCAGATCATAGACTTCATTGGAGCCAGGTTGGACACAAACCATCTCGTAGCTTTCCTGACTCCAGACCGGATACAAACACTAAGAATCCATGTGCAGGCCATTCTTCATTGCCCAGCCCCTCCAGCAGAGTTGGTCCTGAGGGCCCTAGGTTCGATGGCTGCGACCATCAATCTCCTTCCTTTGGCATGTCTAAATATGAGAATCCTGCAGTGGACCCTTCAAGTTCAATGGTCATTCCTGCGTCATCCCCTGAGCCATCCTGTCCCCCTCAGCAGGGTCTGCAGGAGAGCCCTTTTTTGGTGGCTTCAGTCTCCAGTCTTCCAGAAAGGGTGCCCCTTCTCTATGTCCCCTCCCTTAGCCACGGTGACCATGGACGCCTCTCGCCTTGGGTGGGGGGGGCATTGTTTGGGCAGGACTGTCCAAGGCACGTGGAACCACATGGAGACCTCACTGCATATCAATGTCCTAGAGATGAGGGCGGTGCTGTTAGCGTTGCAAGCACTTCAGAGCCTTCTTCCCGTCAGGACTATTGCGATCCAAACAGACAACATGTCAGTCGTCTGGTATATCAAAAAACATGGAGGAACCAGGTCCTACCCACTCTGTCGAGAGGCCATGAGGGTTTGAGAATGGGTGATTTCCACCAACCATTTTCTCATAGTGACGCACATTCTGGGTTGGTCCAACATCCTTGCGGACAAGTTGAGTCACACCATCCTCTCTCCGTACAAGTGGTCTCTGAATCCCAGAGTAGCGAAGCAGATCTTCTCCAAATGGGGTCAACCTTGTTGCGATCTTTTCGCCTCTCCTTTAAACACGAAGTGCAACAATTACTTTGCTCTAATTCCCCCACTCGGGAATCACCAAGAGACACTCTGGTGCATGCTTGGCCACCCAGTCTACTTTATGCTTACCCTCCTCTTCCCCTGATGCTGAAGTTCCTGCAGAAAGCCAGACGGTTGGGGAGCACGATAATCCTCATTGCTCCAGGCCTGGTTCCCATATCTATGGTCTCACCTAGTGAATCCTCCCTGGATTCTAGCTCCCATCCTGGATCTAATCTCTCACCCTTCGGGCTTACCGACACCAAACTTGGACAACCTCAAGCTCGCGGCTTGGTTGATCCAGTTCCACTCTTAGCTAGGACTCCCGATATCTCTTCTCTGGTCAAAGCTATCTTAGTAGCTGCTCATAAACCTTCTACTAGGAAGGTTTATCATAGCAAATGGAAACATTTTTCTATTTGGGCGGAGCATCAGAGACTAGATCCCTTTACAGCTCCATTGCCAGCAGTGTTGGAATTTCTGTCGGGATTATTCAATCAAGGCGCTAGCTCTTCCACAGTCAATGTCCAATTGGCGGCAATCACTCATTACCATGCTGGTATTCTTTCCCAATTACCAAAATAAAGGGGAATACAAGTTGCATTCTTTAGATGTACACAGACAATTAAGATTCTATTTACACAAGACAGCAGGTCATAGGCAATCAGACCAGGTGTTTGTGTCTTTTGCTAAATCCAGTTTAGGAAAATCTGTTTCTAAAGTCACACTGTCCAGATGGATCTCCCAGTGTATTCTTCTGGCTTAAGAGAGTTCTGGCCGGCCTGCTCCTCATGGAGTCCATGCCCATTCTACTCGGTCTGTTTCTACCTCTGCTGCTTTTCAGGCTAGAGTTTAGTTGGATGACATTTGCTCCGCAGCCACGTGGGCTTCTTCTCCTACATTTATAAACCACTATAAATTGGATCTGGTTTCCAGAGGGAGAGCATCCTTTAGCTCTGCAGTGCTCCGGAACATCCTTCCATAAGGGACTCCCAAGATTTAGGTAGCTGGGGACTCTGTCCCATAGGTTGATGCACAAATGAAGTTAACTACTTCAGATTAAGAAGTTATGTACTCACCATAACGTTCCATCTGAGTAGGTAAACTTCATTTGTCAGCAACCGTCCCTCCCTCCATTCCCCCTGTTCTCTTCGGATGTTCAAATATAACTCTGCTTTCAGGCTGAAGTGTATCCAAGTTAGGCTATGAAGGTTGTGATTACAAGCCTTGCTTTAGGCAAACTCGATCTGAGGTCAGTTAGGGATGGCAGGGAGTTATGGGTAAGGGGGAGGAGCTTGGAGCTCAGATCTTAGCTGTTGGAAATTGCTGGCTCGGATCAGATATGGATCCGATAACCCATAGGTTGCTGACAAATGAAGTTTACCTACTCAGATGGAACGTTATGGTGAGTACATAACTTCTTAAATCTTGTGAATTTCTAAAATAAAGTCTTGCTGCTTCTGACAAGGCCCATAGACGTTAAGAAAAAAAATTGGTTTCCTATTATGAACATTATTGGCTATAAAATAACACTGTCTACTTCCTTCATCTGAGCCTTGATCTGTGATAGCTAGCTGAAATGATTTTTTAATAATAATAGCAACCCCTTTAGAACTGGAATTTTCCCCGGCTGTGACTATTGTTTGGATCCATTTTTTGTTTAAGACCCCTTTCCAGTCTTCTTTAATCATGTGTGCTTCTTGTAAACAACATATGTGTGCTTTTGATTGGAAAACTAGATGCAATAATAGGTTTTTCTGGTTTCTATCTTGTAGCCCTCTCACATTCCATGAGTCAATAATCCACAGTCCTAGGGTTTCCTTAGTCAAATATTAATTGCCATTAGTGTATTGTGATATTTAAATATAATCTAGCTAGGCTCCAGTACATTTTAATGTACGTAAAGTATACAGAAATAGACAAAAGAAATAGACCTGAATGTATGCACCCATCAGTAGCATCCAGCCCTTTCAAAAACTAAACCTGTGCCTAACCACTCACCTAACATGCTTGAAAGAGTACAATGAGATAAGGTTACAGAGGCAACTCTAGATATAGGTATCTTAATCTGTGAAATTATGTAACCTTTAAAAGATACATGAAATATTTCTTCTAATATCTTCACTCTGTAAAAACATATATACAAACACATTCCAGTTCCCAGATTTATCATCCCTTACCCTTCTTACAAGTTATCCATATGCTCCTAGGGAAAAAAAGAAGGGAAAATAAATGAATAGCCACTGTGGCATAAACAGTATACACAGTTCTTCTTTGAACTTACAGAACCCATTTGGATAACAAGACATACTTTGCTAATATGAATAACTATAACATTAGTAAAAATAATTAAAAATAATGATAACAGGAGTTCCCATTGACCCTGTAAATCTAATAATCATTCCATATATAATCCTTGTTTATAATTATACTGTATCTTTTTCTTCTGTCGCTGTAAAAAAAAGAAAAGAAAAAAAAATCCTTGTTTTCTCGCCTTACTGAACTAGAATAGTCCAGTCTTCAGATTTTGCTGATCTCTGGGCTTTGTCTTAGTTCCTGTGCTATCCATATCCTTATTTGGATAAGAGGAAGCTTCTTTGTTCACCAGTGGGAGTGGGGAGCACTGAGCAACCTATTTGTCCCTAGAGGAGTGGTTCCAGCCCAGCAACTTGTAGTTTATTGGCCATTTTGGGTCAATTCCTGGCTTTTTTCAACCCCCTGCTATAAAGCCCGTTTTTGCGCGCTTTTGCGCGCTTTTGCATGACGTTGCTCATAGAGCAGCATCGGGCAGTGGCGGTTAATCAAGTTTAAACTATTTCTGGCTCCGTAAAGTCTGCTCTTCAATTTTTCCCTTAGAACTGCTCTACTTGCAATCTAAACAGTCTATTCTCTATCTGAAAAGCTCAGCACTTGCTCCTAAAGCATTTTTTACACAGGTAAAGCACTCTTAAACAAAAAAAAGTACTTCATTCACCTAAATCCCCTTGAGTACCCATTTCCCTATAGATCCTTTCTGACTCAGTTACACAGCAATATTTTTCACTATTCTAGCATGTCGAAGGGTCAGTTGCTGGCGTCCTCTCCAGTTCAGCTGGTGAATCTGGGAATCTTGAGGCAAAGTTACAATTGCCTCATGTACACAGACAACCCTCTCCTCCTCCCAACAAATACAAATATATACAAACAACTATTCTCTATATGAAAAGCTCAGCACTTGCTCCTAAAGCATTTTTTATACAGGTAAAAGCTAATTTTATAAGCTTGCTCACTAATGTTATTCATGTAATGTTATTCATGTAATAGTGTTGTGTGCATTTTTTATACAGGTAAAAGCTTAATTTTATAAGCTTGTTCCCTAATGTCATTCATGTAATAGTGTTGTGTGTAGACAGCTCATACTAGTGTCTAAATTATTTCTATAAGTTTGTGCTGTTACTGGTGGATAGAATCACATTAGAGAACCACGACAGATTGCTGCTCGCTATATTTTTATCTGTGGCTGCATAACTGTCTGTCTGGTTTTTGTTTTCTAATGTTCTTCCAATTGGCTCAGTATCTGCATATACTAAGTAGTGGTTCAGGACATTGCATGTGGTAGCTATTTGCTCAGTGTGTTTTTTATAATCTTTATAATATATATTTACCATCTCAAAAGTGCTTACTTCTCTCTGTACTCTTCTTTTCTAGACCTAACACCACTCTTAAGTATTCAACTGTGGTACCACCTTTAACATTCCTATAAGAAAAGTGCAGTCCGGGTCTGAACTGTCTGCAAACAGCTACAGTTAACTTTAAGTATGTGTCTAACTGTTTGAGCCAATCTTCATTTTCCCCTGGAGAGCACTGTGCTTTGGCTGTAAGCAGCCCCCCCCCCACCACACACATCTTCCACTTTCTCTTATTCCCTTCTGTTAGCAAATAGTACCCATAACTGATCAATACTGTGTGTTTGTTTATTTAAACTATACCACAGTAGCCTACTGATACAAGGTTATCTTGGTTTTCCACCTGAGAAATTAAGACAAGACTTACAGTTTCAGAGCAGTCCTTGGTCAATTGTGATTGTTCTTAACACATACTTGTCTTGCTTTGTGATTGTTTCCAGCCCCTCATACAAGAACCTAACAGGGTCTCTACCGCTTCGCTCCCACCCTGCCCCCTATTTCGCCCCGCCCCCAGTGGTCCCACCTTTATTGCACTCAAACCCCTCCCATCTTTCCAATAGCCAACCACAGTGCTAACCCAACACTACCTCCTCCATATTCCCTCTACTATCACACCTCCTCAACTGACATGTACAAGCATACCTTTCCTTTGCTCACTGCATGCACTCTCCTTGCATATCTTACATCCTACCAAAGCTCCATCATTCCCCCACTCAACCACTACCACTGTACTACTACTCACACCACCACCCATGTCTCACCCTCACTCAGCTCCCCTCCCACCAGCTCAAGAACCATCCCTATGCAGCCCCCACATATTCTACCAACTATATTACTCAAACGTAAAGCATCCCTACAACTTAACATAGTAACCCTCCCACCATACCTATTACCCACAGAGAACAATCATAAAACTTCCCTTATAAACAAACACATTCAAAAACTGAGAAAACTAATAATCTCATGCATATCAAAACTAGCCCTAAGTGGAGACATCCACCCCAGGAACACAAATTCAAATAGAAAACTATTTAAAAACAAAAAGCAAGGAAACAGCTTAGAAAAAATCAGCACGGGCTTTTAATACTAGTAACTTGTAAGCGCTTTCGGTCAAGCCAGTTGCTCAACCTTCATCAGACAAGATAACAATGTTTAGAATACAGTTTAAATACAAGAAATACTTGAACACATAATTAATTAATTAATTAATTAATTAATTAATTAATTAATTAAACAGTGGAGTTTAAAGGACCAGAGAAATCCACCCCAACCCTGGCCCTACCATCCCCAACCCCAATCCTCATAATCAGACTAGAAATCACAACTTCTCCCATATTACAGCCAATAGAAAGCCAAGTGACTTCCTTTTACTAAGCCTAAATATTAGAAGTATATCCAACAAAGTCCATGAACTCCATGCCACCATAGACTTATACTCCCCAGATATAGTCGTCCTGACAGAAACCTGGCTAAAACCTCACATTACCAGTGAGCAAATACTCCCTACAGGTTACGGCATACTAAGAGTAGACCGGCTAAACAAAAAAGGTGGTGGTGTAGCTATAATATTTAAACAACATCTAAACATCCAGATCTTAAAATCATCAGCTCCACAAATAGGCAATGAAGAAATAATATATACCAACCTCAAAATTAACCGAAACAAAACCATCAACATAATTGGATGCTACTTCCCACCTGGCCAAAACATCCCTCCACTAGAAAATCTCCTCAGCTGGTCTACCCACCATCTCCCCCAAGAAACTATCATCTTAGGTGATTTCAATATTGACTGGCAATCCTATTCTGGCAACAATCCAACCCATCATGTACACCTTCATGGCTTCACCCAACTAGTCCAGTCACCAACAAGGATAAATAAAAACTCCAGCAAGCACTCTACCCTGGATTGGATACTAGGCAGTAAGAACCCCCAGTCATATATAACAGGCTGCTTATCAGATAGCCTCAGTGATCACTCCCCAACATTCCTACTCAAAAAATACCTGTACCAAGCTAAACCTGTCGTCTATCTTCAAATACGTAAAAAAATAAACTTTAACCCACTCACATTCATCTCATCCCTCAAAGAATGTAACTGGCATGCTCTAAAGTACCTCAGTCTAGATGACGCAGTTGAATCTTTTAATACTACCTTCTTGAACATCCTTAATTACCATGTCCCCATAAGATTTTCCAGAACCAAAGCACAACCCTCCCCATGGCTACAGAAAACCACTAAGTCAGAAATGAAAAACAGGGATATAGCCTGGGAGCACTGGCGCAAAACCAAAACCCCTGCAGCTAGACAGAAATTCCTAGAACTACGCAATAGAGTCAAAAAGCTAATAAAACGGGACAAATTCCAATACTGCCAGTCTGCCCTAGACTCCTCACAACACAGCCCCAAACAATTCTGGTCCTCCATAAACTCCATCCTCCACCCAGGTAAAGTCAGTACCCCTCCTCCTAACATCCCTCACTCCTCAGAAAATATTGCTACCTCATTCAACACACACTTCACCCAAACCATACTATCACTAGCTAAACAACACAACCCCCCCCTCCAACCCACACCTTCAACTAGTAATCTCCCACTGCCTTCTCTTTTCTCCTGTACCTACCTCCAACATACAAAACTCTTAACTAAACTTAAACCCACCAAATTAGCAGCAGACAACCTCCCAAGTGAATACCTACAAATCGCAGCTGATGCTCTGGCCTACCAAGTATCCATCTTGATTAACCAATCTCTGTCAGAAAGTTACGTTCCCACATTGTGGAAAGTCTCACATATAATTCCCCTCCACAAAGGCGGACCCTCTGCAGAACTAACCAATTACCGCCCCATAGCTATTTTCTCTCCACTCTCCAAAATACTAGAGAGATGCATACACTCTCAGGTCTCACACTACCTCCTTACTAACAACCTCCTTTCCAGTACTCAGCATGGTTTCCGACCAAACCATAGCACCACCACTGCCTTACTCTCCTTTACAAACACTATCCTTCAGCATAAAAACAATGGCTATCTCTCCTCTGCTACTTTCCTAGACCTATCTAAAGCATTTGACATGGTCCCACACAAACAACTTATCTCTGTCCTCAATAACCTATCCTTCTCACAATCAGTCACCAACTGGTTTCAGAGTTACCTGTCTGACCGCCAACAATCCGTTGTATGGCAGAATGACATATCTCCCCAGCTACCTGTCTCCATAGGGGTTCCCCAAGGATCCATCCTTGGATCCCTACTTTTCTCTGTTTACACCAATAATCTAGCCTCTGCCACCAAACATGGCACACTCATCCAATACGCAGATAACTCTACCATCATCTGCTCGGCCCAGTCCCTACCCAAACTGCAAAAAGTCACACAGGAAGCCTTTTCCTCTGTTGAAACATGGTTATCCGATGCCCAATTAATACTCAACCCAAACAAAACTAAACTACTCATCTTCCAACCCACCAAACATACTCAAAACAACTCTCACTTTAACATCACAGCAAAAGACAACACCACTATATACCCAACTGAACACACCAAATTGCTAGGAGTGGAAATAGACAATAAACTAAAATTTGACATTCACATATCCATGACCATAAAAAAAATCCACAAAAAACTAGGAGCATTATACAGAAATAAACAATTTCTCAGCAAAGCAGCAAAGATTTCAATAGCAAATTCCCACCTTATCTCCACCCTACTTTATGCCTCTCCAGTATATACCAACCTAAGGCAATGTGATCTAAACAAGCTAGAGACCTGCTACAACAAAATCGCAAAATTCGCCACAGGGGCATCCTACCGTAGTCACCACTGTCTCTCACTTGCTGAACTGGGCTGGCTTGAACTCCCTCACCTCCTTCAGTGGTATCAACTCTCACTCACCCACAAACTAGTAAACCATCCACTAAATGTCCCATCCCTCCAGAATCTACTCCAACCCTATCGCACCACCAGACCACTAAGATCCAGCAACAAAAATCACTTGCAGATCACTAAAGCCAATAACTCTGCTGGTGAAGCACTATTCTCTTGCGCCATAGCCAAATTATGGAACTCACTCCCACCCACAATTACCTCCGTACCATCATGCACCAACTTCAAAACTTTATTAAAAGCACACCTAAAAACATGCTGGCTATGCCCTTGCAACTCCCACTCTAATATCATCCACCCCATCCAACTACTACCTTTCTTTCACCTCTACTAACTACCTTGATGATAGCAAGCTCAGATGCTCATAAGCCTAGTACTTATTATACAGCAGGAACTTCTCATTGTTACATTTGTTAATGCCTGTTATGTACTTCACAGATAAAGATTCTAGTTGTCTACTGATGTACTATGTTCTTCATCTGTAAATATGTTGTAAGTAATTTCTGTGTTAAATTGTTAATCACTATGTAATCCAATGTAACTACTGTCTGTTTATTTTACTGTGGAGCTTTTCTCCCCGGGCCTCCGCTGAAAATGGACCCACGTCCAGTCGGACACTCCCGGTCAACAAATATAAATAAATAAATAAATAAATATATGCGAGAGATACAACTATATAGCCAAACTGGAGGCTGAGCTCTCTCAACTCAGTACTGGCAAGACCAGTCAGGAGGAGAAGGTAACCACGCACACCACAAACCCAGTCTCACATAGAACTATCGCAACTGCAAACCAAACACATAAACACACAAAAACATACTCGGAGGTGCTGATTAAAACTCTACCAAAACAACAGAGGCCTCCAAAGCAGACACCCAAGCAACTGCCACCTCAAGACATAGCACATGCAACACATAGTTCACAAAGTCAGTGTGCTAAACAGTCACAGCCCTTAAGGCCAAACAACATGCCAGACACACTTGTAATAGGTGACTCCATAGTCAGACACACTTACGTCCCGCTCACCAGACTGAACAAGGATAAGGTCACAGTAAGCTGCCTGTCAGGCGCTAGAATCCGCCACATAACACAAGCACTCAGGTCACTCAACAGCAAGTACAAATATGACTCAGTCATTGTCCATGCCGGTGTGAACGACCTGAGACGTACTTCCCTGGACTACATGAAAAGAGACATAGAGGAGCTCTCTGATTATGTAGCCCAGGCCGGTATGACCCTGACCCTGAGCAGCATCTTACCCTCACCAAGAATGATGCCACAGTACAAAGACAAAATGATCAGTTTTAACAATTGGCTTAATTACTGGTGTCATTCTAAGGGGATCCAATGTCTGGCTGCTTGGGATGACATGCTTGACAAGCCACACTGCTTCGCAAGGGATGGCTTGCACCTGTCACCCCTGGGCTTCCGGATATTGGCCAAGGCTCTTGCCACCCCCATAGTGCCTTTTTTAGGCAAGGCTCAAATGACAAACCTACCTCCCTAGAAAACACAAGTGGAAAAAAACTAAGGGTAATGCTGCGCAATGCCAGAAGTCTAAACCTCATGCATGCTCTCGAAGCCCTCCTCAGTATGGAGAACATCGATGTCTGTGCAATGACTGAAACCTGGTTCAAGGCTCCTGAGAGCACCCCAGCACTATCAGGTTTTACCTCATATCATGCTTTCCGGCCCCAAAACTTGGACCGAACCACAAAAGGAGGGGGAGTATCCATATTCATCAAAGATACCCACACCTCCAGGTTAGTGGCAACGCACGAAGCATCGGAGACCATCCAGGTGCAACTAACCATAGGCAAAACTGCCCTACAGTTTGTAGCTTGCTACAGACCACCCTCTCAAACTCAGGAACCCCACACAGCCTTCCTGAAGACACTGGAGAGTATGAATGTCTCTCCAAATACCATCATATTGGGAGACTTCAACTACCCAAACATAGACTGGGACATTACTCAAGCCCCAACACCCTAGCCCAAAGGTTCCTAGAATTCATAAACTCAAATGCGATGGAACAACTAGTCACCATTCCTACAAGAGGAGATAATATACTAGACCTGATCATCACAAACATGGGGACAAAATGCTCCTCACCGGAAGTATATCCCTCATTGGTGAGATCAGACCATAAATTAATCTCACTGGAAATCCACATCCCGCCCCCACCCCCTGCACAGAAGACCACAGTGAAGAACTTCTCAAAAGCCAACTTCACACTTCTTAAGACTGAAGTGGTATCCTTCAAGGCCCCTGGGCCAGTGGAAACCACAACCCACACTGCTGAATCCTTTACAAATGCCTTCTATGAGCACCTTCAAGAATGCATAGCTCATGCAATCCCAAATAAAACCAAGACCCATTCCCCCAAAGGCAGGCACCCAGTCTGGTGGACCCCAGCCATAAACAAACTTTACAACAGGAGGAGGAAGCTACTACATGACAGAGCAAAATCCCTAAAAGGGAAGGCATCTCTGATCAGTACTAGCAAAAAACTACGATCACTCATAAAATCATCCAAGGCCAACTTTGAGAGAAAAATCGCAAAAGACACAAAAGACAATCACAAGGCCTTCTTTAGCTATATTAGAAACCTGAGTGGAAACTCCCAGATATGCTCAGAGTTAGTCCAGAATGACACAAAATACACTGAACCCACAGACATTGCCAACATTCTGGCAGACAGGTTCAGTGCAAATTTCTCCTCCCCCTCCCCCCAAAAGGAGAAATATCTATCCCAGCAGAGTGTAGCCTCCCTAACATATCAGATGACCAGGTGAGAGCCGCCCTCTCTAAAGCTAAAAACACAGCATCAATGGGACCGGACGGTGTCCTGGGCTGTGTGCTACATGAACTCCAAGAGGAACTAAACCCACACATAAGGCTGCTGTTTAATCTTAGCCTTACTACAGGATACGTACCCAAAGAGTGGCGTACGGCAACAGTGGTCCCACTCCACAAAGGCGGTGCTTCTACGGACCCTGGAAATTACCGCCCCATAAGCTTGACGAGCCTGGTCTGCAAAGCTATGGAGAGGATCATTATGGAACTCATAAACAAAGACATTGGGGACCTACAGACATTGATCCTACCCAATTTGGCTTTGTCAAGGGCAGATCCTTCCTTTTGAACTTGGTTGACTTTTTTGAAACAGTCACTAAGGCCATTGATGAGGGTAAGGCAGTTCACAGAGCCTACCTTGACCTTGCAAAAGCCTTTGACACAATACCCCACTCGGGCATCATAGACAAACTCACCAGCTTAAATGTAAACCCATATGTCACAAGATGGGTTGCAAACTGGCTCAAGGACAGAACCCACAGGGTCAGAGTTGCTGGAGCCATGTCAGACTCTAAGCCGGTCACAAGCGGTGTCCCACAGGGCTCAGTCCTGGGACCCCTCTTGTTCGGCATTTATTTTTCCGAGGTGCAGGCAAACATAGGAGGATTGTGGCTGACAAAGTTCGCAGATGACTGCAAACTGGGCGCCATAATTTATACTCCGGCGGACACTAGCATCCTTCAGAGAGGCCTCATAGAAATGGATAATTGGTGCCAGAGCCATGGCCTTAAGCTGAACGCCAAGAAATGTATAGTCACACCCTTTGGGAAAAACAAGGTACCCACAAATTACCACATAGGTGGTAATCCATTAAGTACGGAAGAGGTAATCAGGGACCTAGGGACCCAAGTTGACAGTAACCTCTCATTTGACACTCACATTGCCAAAGTGGTTAGGAAGACCTTCTATATTGCCCACCTTATCATGAAGGGATTCACATCTAGATCAGGAGAGGTCATTGTGCCCCTGTACTCTTCTCTTATCAGGCCAATGATTGAGTACAATGCCCCATTTGGGATGTATCTTACCCGACACCTGCAGCAGTTGGAAAGACCCCAAAATTTCCTCACCAAGAGGATAAAGGGTCTCAAACATATGTCATATGCTGCCCGGCTGAAGAAACTCCAGCTCTATTCAGTCGCATACCGCCTACTCAGAGGTGATCTGTGCCTGACATACAAGGCCATGTCCAATCCAGAATTAATGGACATGCTTCACCTCAGAAAATCCAAATCCATCAGAGCCACAAGAGCAAGAGACTTGAACCTCAACACAGAAATAAATAGGACGTGCTGGAGGGACAGATTCATAACCCAGAGGCTCCCTACACTCTGGAACAGAATCCCAGTCCATGTTAGGCAGAGCCCCTCACTAACTCTATTCAAAAGAAATCTTGACGAGTGGATGGGAGATCATAGGTTTACCCCGGGGGTCATCTCTGTGTCACTACTAGACAGAGGCACAGTAAACTAAACCCTAAATGGGCATAGTATTCTCATCCTAAGGGGTGGTGTAAGCCACACACACTCTGGCTAGGCTTATAAATGCCCTAGGGCAGATAGCCTAGTATGAACCTATGAACCTATAAACCATTTATGAATTTAGTAACAGCAGAACGTTAAATCACATTGTCACATGACATGTCAAAACCCCCCCCACAGTTATCATGCAGTATAGGTGTAAAATTAACACTTTGTGCAAGAAGGAATACCCCTTTATGACCAAATGTAAATGAAGATTTTGTCCATTTTCAAATATAATCACATTTTATGTGAATGCTGAAAAAGCTATGTTAAACTTAACAAGTAAGAAGACATATAATGTATATGTGAAGTAGCACTCCTTTAACAGCTGTGTGTATATTATCAGCTTTCAGGAATAAATCCTTTCTGAAAATAGCCCATTATCTGTACTGCCTATTAATTTGTGATAACTGCTGTTTAATGCTATCATACAAGAGTGCAAAGTATTAAATAAGTGAAGCCAATTAATCAAGAATATCTGTGTGGGTAACCAACATCTATATAGCACTGTTAAACTTAGCAAGTGGTAGCAGCACTTCCTAAAATAATTTGTATTACATCACTGTGATCTGAGGGTTCAAGTCCATTGAGATCATATCACGATCAGCTGCCAGAGTCATAACGAAGCTCTTAACATCCACTTGGCGGTTTCTGGTGGGAAAATCACCTTCTCTATATCTATAGTACTCTCTAAGACATGTCTGTCTTTCGCGGATGTGCTTGAAGTTCAACGACGTACCCAAGCTAGGAAAGAAGAGGGTGTAACACCAGGAAGTAGTACCATAAAAAATGACACCACCCACACAACTAAGAGCCATCGTGAGGGTTCCCTAAAGAGAACCAGCCACCTAAAATAACCAATGCAGGCAACAATCAAAAACAAAAAAACACTAAGCCATTGCTGGAATTTATTAAGCAGACTGCACTCTCCACTGCCTATATTTGTCCAAATCAGACAAGCAATCTGACATCCATTGTTGTATCTTCATCTACCAATGTCTACGCAGGCATGTGACGTAAGCAAGGTCCTTTCAGCCAAGGGGATCTAGCCTGCTCATAGTGAGATGGCTAGATTCTAGTGGGGAAAAGGACCATCTTTACAGCAATAGATTCTAGCCTCGTTGCTGTGAGCAGGCTAAATTCTAGTGGGGAAGAGGACATACTTTGCAGTAATAGAATTTAGCTTTCTCACATAATACAGCCTAGATTCCCTTGGCTGAAAGGACTTAGTTATTAACAAACATGAGACAGTCTGGTGTAATACATATGATTAACAGGGTCCATTCAGGCATGGAATCTAGCTTTTTTAATACAGTAGACTGTAGGGGAAAAGGACTGAAAGATATTTTAACTTCTTTATAAATATTTTACAGTTTATTTATAGGAATAATTCCTAACCTGTAAATTATATTGTATAAAAGACAAATTCAGGAAAAAAGATTCTGGATTGCAGTTTACAAAATTACTCATGTTCACCTGAAAGGGAGACTAAAGTTAACATTTATGTAAAAAAAAAATCCTGCAGTTGTTAACACAAAGCAGAGGAAAAACCTGGTTTGTAAAAGAAGGTGAATTATTGTGAGAAAAAGGAGTTTATCTCATAGAATACAAAGAAGGCTTTCGGAAGAGTAGTACACTTTAGGTTCTTTCAGTACAGATTGCTTTGGCTGAATGGACCTGGTCCTTTCGGCAAAGGGTACCTAGCCTGTTCTTCATGTACACTGGCAGGAATGACATTTATTTTACTGAGTCCTCCAGCCTGTTATCAATAACATGGCTAATTTCTACTGGGCAAAAGGCCTTAACAAAGGCAGGAATGAGTGTAATCAACACAGATTCCAGGCTGAAGGAACCAGGGCCTTTCAGCCAACAGAATCGAGTCTGCTCTATCTGAAAATGCAAGATTCTAGAGGAGGAAAGGACCATCTTTCTGGGAATAAATTCTATCTCCTCTGGTGTTCAGTGGCAGGAATTACCATTCTGTTTGGAAATACATGACTTACATTTGTTTGACTGAGCATAATTTCAGGCCCCTTCAGAACAGGTTGCCAGGGATGAAGGACCTGATCCTTTCAGACAAGTGAATATAACCTGTTGTATGAGAAAGTGCTAAATCCTAGTGGAGGAAAGGACTGTCTTTCTCTGAGTAGCTTCTAACCCCTATAGTGTACACTGGCAGGAATGACCCTTTTTATTGAGTCCCCTAGCCTGTTATGTGTAACATGGCTAAATTCTAGTGGGGAAAATGATCGTTTTTATGGGAATAGATTCTGATACTTCCAGTGTATAAAGGCAAGAATGGCCATTTTTTAGTGAAGAGCTGCACTAATTTCTTTGCTTGAGCATGATTTCTGGCACATTCAGCACAGATTGCCATGGCTGAAAGACCCAGGGCCTTTCAGCCAACGGAATCTAGCCTGCACTATCTGAAAATGCTGTATTTTAGTGGAGGAAAGGATCATCTTTCTGGGAATAAATTCTATCTCCTCTGGTGTTCAGTGGCAGGAATTACCATTCTGTTTGGAAATACATGACTTACATTTGTTTGACTGAGCATAATTTCAGGCCCCTTCAGAACAGGTTGCCAGGGATGAAGGACCTGATCCTTTCAGCCAAGTGAATATAACCTGTTGTATGAGAAAGTGCTAAATCCTAGTGGAGGAAAGGACTGTCTTTCTCTGAGTAGCTTCTAACCCCTATAGTGTACACTGGCAGGAATGACCCTTTTTATTGAGTCCCCTAGCCTGTTATGTGTAACATGGCTAAATTCTAGTGGGGAAAATGATCGTTTTTATGGGAATAGATTCTGATACTTCCAGTGTATAAAGGCAAGAATGGCCATTTTTTAGTGAAGAGCTGCACTAATTTCTTTGCTTGAGCATGATTTCTGGCACATTCAGCACAGATTGCCATGGCTGAAAGACCCAGGGCCTTTCAGCCAACGGAATCTAGCCTGCACTATCTGAAAATGCTGTATTTTAGTGGAGGAAAGGATCATCTTTCTGGGAATAAATTCTATCTCCTCTGGTGTTCAGTGGCAGGAATTACCATTCTGTTTGTAAATACATGACTTACATTTGTTTGGCTGAGAATAATTTCAGGCCTCTTCAGAACATTTCAGCCAAGGGAATATAACCTGTTGTATCAGAAAGTGCTAAATCCTAGTGGAGGAAAGGACCATCTTTCTGTGAGTAGCTTCTGACCCCTTTAGTGTACACAGGCAGAAATGACCCGTTTTATTGAGTGCCCTAGCCTGTTATGTGTAACATGGCTAAATTCTAGTGGGGAAAAAGGACCTTTTTTATGGGACAAGATTCTGTTACTTCCCATGTACAAAGGCAGGAATGACCATTTATTTCTTTTAGGAAAGAGCTGCACTGCTTTCTTTTGCTTAAGCACAATTTCTGGCACATTCAACACAGATTGCCATCTCTGAAGTACCCAGGGCATTTCAGCCAATGGAATCTAGCCTGCTCTATGTGAAAATGTTAGATTCTAGTGGAGGAAAGGACCATCTTTCTGGGAATAAATTCTATCTCCTCTGGTGTTCAGTAGCAAGAATTACCATTCTGTTTGGAAATACACGACTTACATTTGTTTGGCTGAGAATAATTTCAGGCCCCTTCAGAACAGATTGCCAGAGATGAAGGACCTGATCCTTTCAGCCAAGGGAATGTAACCTGTTGTATGAGAAAGTGCTAAATCCTAGTGGAGGAAAGGACTTTCTTTCTCTGAGTAGCTTCTAACCCCTATAGTGTACATTGGCAGGAATGCCCCTTTTTATTGAGTCCCCTAGCCTGTTATGTGTAACATGGCTAAATTCTAGTGGGGAAAAAGGACCTTTTTATGGGAATAGATTCTGTTACTTCCAGTGTACAAAGGCAGGGATGACCATTTTGTTTTTCTTTTAGGAAAGAGCTGCACTGCTTTCTTTTGGTTGAGCATAATTTCTGGCACATTCAACACAGATTGCCATGGCTGAAGGACCCAGGGCCTTTCAGCCAACGGAATTTAGCCTGCTCTATGTGAAAATGCTAGATTCTAGTGGAGGATAGGACCATCTTTCTGGGAATAAATTCTATCTCCTCTGGTATTCAGTGGCAGGAATTACCATTCTGTTTGGAAATACATGACTTACATTTGTTTGACTGAGCATAATTTCAGGCCCCTTCAGAACAGGTTGCCAGAGATGAAGGATCTGATCCTTTCAGCCAAGGGAATGTAACCTGTTGTATGAGAAAGTGCTAAATCCTAGTGGAGGAAAGGACTGTCTTTCTCTGAGTAGCTTCTAACCCCTATAGTGTACATTGGCATGAATGCCCCTTTTTATTGAGTCCCCTAGCCTGTTATGTGTAACATGGCTAAATTCTAGTGGGGAAAATGATCTATTTTATGGGAATAGATTCTGATACTTCCAGTGTACAAAGGCAAGAATGACCAGTTTTTAGGAAAGAGCTGCACTAATTTCTTTGCTTGAGCATAATTTCTGGCACATTCAGCACAGATTGCCATAGCTGAAGGACCCAGGGCCTTTCAGCCAATGAAATCTAGCCTGCTCTATGTGAAAATGCTATATTCTACTGGGGGAAAGGACCATCTTTCTGGGAATAAATTCTCTCCTCTGGTGTTCAGTGGCAGGAATTACCATTCTGTTTGTAAATACATGACTTACATTTGTTTGGCTGAGCATAATTTCAAGCCCCTTCAGAACAGATTGCCAGGGGTGAAGGACCTGATCCTTTCAGCCAAGGGAATATAACTTCTTGTATCAGAAAGTGCTAAATCTTAGTGGAGGAAAGGACCATCATTCTCTGAGTAGCTTCTAACCCCTTTAGTGTACACTGGCAGGAATGACACTTTTTATTGAGTCCCTTAGTCTGTTGTGTGTAACATGACTAAATTCTAGTAGGGAAAATTACCTTTCTTATGGGAATAAATTATGTTACTTCCAGTGTACAAAGGCAGGAATGACCATTTTTTTCTTTTAAGAAATAGATGCACTACTTACTTTTGGTTGAGCATAATTTCTAGCACATTCAACACAGATTGCCATGGCTGAAGGACCCAGGGCCTTTCAGCCAACGGAATCTAGCCTGCTCTATGTGAAAATGCTAGACCATCACAAACCTCTCTTGCTTTAAAAAATGACTTCACTCACATCTAACATACAAGTGGGAATGCTCCTGCTCCCACCCCACATAACCTATTCTCCTCTTCCTACAGGCAACTATCTCATTTATTCCAGACTCTAATTTCATATTTGCATCCAGCAAATACTAAGCCTATTGTAAATAGCTTCTTATAATTCTCTAATTGTACTATTCCATTTCAAGAAACTGTGCATTTACTAGTGAAATTTTTGTTTTTTGTATTTAACGTAACCTAAAATTTAATTGTAACTGCTGTAATCTTTATTTTGTCTTGGAGCTTTTCTCCCCAGGACTCCATTGAAAACGGGTTCTTATTGGCCCAATGGAATACCCTGGTTAACCAACCGCAAATAAATAAATAAATAACATAGATTCTAGTGGAGGAAAGGACCATCTTTCTGGGAATAAATTCTATCTCCTCTGGTGTTCAGTGGCAGGAATTACCATTCTGTTTGGAAATACATGACTTACATTTGTTTGGCTGAGAATAATTTCAGGCCCCTTCAGAACAGATTGCCAGGGATGAAGGACCTGATCCTTTCAGCCAAGGGAATATGACCTGTTGTATCAGAAAGTGCTAAATCTTAGTGGAGGAAAGGACCGTCTTTGTCTGAGTAGCTTCTAACCCCTATAGTGTACACTGGCAGGAATGACCGTTTTACTGAGTCCCCTAGCCTGTTATGTGTAACATGACTAAATTCTAGTAGGGAAAAGGACCTTTTTATGGGAGTACATTCTGTCACTTCTGGTGTACAAAGACAGGAATGACTATTTTTTTCTTTTAGAAAAGAGAAGCACTACATTCTTTTGGTTGAGCATAAGTTATGGCCCCTTCAACAGAGATTGTCATAGCTGAAGGACCCAGGGCCTTTCAGCCAATGTAATCTAGCCTGCTCTATGTGAAAATGCTAGATTCTACTGGTGAAAAGGACCATCTTTCTAGAAATAAATTCTATCTCCTCTGGTATTCAGTGGCAGGAATTACCATTCTGTTTGGAAATACATGACTTACATTTCTTTGGCTGAGCATAATTTCAGGCCCCTTCAGAACAGATTGCCAGGAATGAAGGACCTGATCCTTTCACCAAGGGAATCTAACCTGTTGTATCAGAAATTGTTAAATCATAGTGGAGGAAACAACCGTCTTTCTGTGAATAGCTTCTAACCCCTTTAGTGTACACTGGTAGGAATGACCCTTTTTATCGTGTCCTCTAGCCTGTTATGTGTAACCTGGCTAAATTCTAGTGGGGAAAAGGACCTTTTTATGGGAATACATTCTGTCGCTTCCAGTGTACAAAGGCAAGGATGTCCATTTTTTTAGGAAAGAGATGCACTATATTCTTTTGGTTGAGTGTAATTTCTTGCCCCTTTACACAGATTGCCATGGCTGAAAGACCCTGGGTCTTTCAGCCAATGGAATCTAACCTGCTCTATGTGAAAACTGTAGATTCTACTGGAGGAAAGGACCATCTTTTTGGGAATACATTCTATCCATTTTACTGTACAGTGGCAGATATAACCCTTTTTATTGACTCCTCTCTCCTTTTCTTTACCATATGGCTACAATCTAGTGGGGAAAATGACCAGTTTTAATGGAATACACTCTACTACTTCTGGTGTACACAGGCAGCAATGAACCACTGTGTTTTACAAAAGACATCCCCTACATTCTTGTGGTTCAGCATAATTTCAGGTCCTTCACACACAGAGTGCCATGGCTGAAGGACCAGGTCCTTTCAGCCAAGAGAATCTAGTCTGCTCTATGTGAAAATGCCAGATTCTAGTGGAGGACAGGACCACATACATGGGGAGACCCTTTACATCTTGTCCTCTTGCTTGTTCTCTACAACATGAAAAAATTCAATTGGGGAAAAGGACCAGACGAATAATTAATGCAGAGTGACTACATCAAATAAAGCAGTACTCCATAAATGTAGCAGCCATAGAAGCAAACATTAGTTGCCGTAAATACCGATAATGTTACATTCCATTATACATACCACCATCATCTTCTTCTTTCGGCTGCTCCCGTTAGGTGTCCCCACAGCGGATCATCTGTTTCCATTTCTTCCTGTCCTCTGCATCTTGCTCTGTCACACCAACCACCTGCACGTCCTCTCTCACCACATCCATAAACCTTATCTTAGGCCTTCCTCTTTTCCTGTTACCTGGTAGCTTCATCCTTAGCATCTTTTTCCCAATATACTCAGCATCCCTCCTCAGCACATGTCCAAACCAACGTAATCTTGCCTCTCTGGCTTTGGCTCCAAACCTTCCAACCTGGGTTGACCCTCTAATATACTTATTCCTAATCCTGTCCACCCTTGCCACACCCGGTGCAAATCTTAACATCTTTAACTCTGCCACATCCAGCTCTAACTCCTGCCTTTTTGTCAATGCCACTGTCTCCAACCCATACAACATAGCTGGTCTCACTACCCTTGTGTAACTTTCCCTTTCACTCTTGCTGGTACCCGTCTGTCACAAATCATTCCTCACACTTTTCTCCACCCACTCCATCCTGCTTGTACTCTATTCCACACTCACTATTACTAGTTATTATTATTATTATTATTATTATTATTATTATTATTATTATTATTATTATTATTATTATTCAATGAATAATTCGTCTGATTTCCTGAATTTGCCAGTTATATGTAGACAGAGATGTAATTGTCTGTGAGCATAATGTAAAATGTATTTGCCTTTGCTGGAGAAATGTGAGAAGAATGGAATGTTAATAGATTCATTACTGTTGGATCCTGACACAACCTTGGAAGAAAAGATGGACTGGTTCGTAAAGATACCCTATCAGTATGAAAAATGAAGTAAAGAGGGTCAGAAGATGAGGCTTGCAGTTTTGAAGTTCTCCTAGCTGAAGTAATGGGTACTGCAAATATCAAACTGATGTCAATTTTCATTCTGCCATTCATTCTTGGGTTTGGCCATTATTAAACCTTGTGACCACCAAACAACTCTCAAGTTCCTCCTTTACTTATAATGCACCAACCCTTACCATACCCCAGGTCTCATTTGGCACTTTTCAAATAACATGTGTTCACCATTTCAGCTCTTGAGCTGTTCTTACAGTTGGGTTTTTTAAATCTTTTTTATACATTTTATTTCCTCAGATATTTCTTCCCTTTCTCTTTCACAATAGCTGTAAATCTTCTTTATACATTTTATTTCCTCAGATATTTTTTTTATACATTTTATTTCCTCAGATATTTCCTCCCGTTCTCTTTCACAATAGCAGTAATTCTCATTACCATCGTTGCATTTTCCTGCCTTTTATATAAGCTACACATTCTGTGTAACTTTATTACCATTTAAGTTTTGTACTTATTGTAACATTCCATCTATGTTGGCCATCTTCATTTGTCCTTGTCATTTGAATTCAGTTCCAAACCTCGGAACCGATTGAGCTTTTACTACAACTCGTGAACATCAAAAAACTCTCGAGCCAGATCCTCCCCATGATGCTCTTCTTAAGTTACCTCAGATCGAGTTTGCAGACAGAAAAAGGAAAGATAGCAGTATTCTGAAATACCTTTATAGACACCATATCGGATGTCATTTACAAATAAATGTACAGCTAGGACCATAAATCGTCTCACCAAGAAATCTGAATGGAAGGGGGAAGGAGGGTGGTGATGTCAAGAATAAATGAAGATGGAACATTATGGTAAGTACATAGCTTCTTTATCTGACGTTGTCGATCTTCATTTTATCCTTGACACTTCGGACAGAGACCACAGCTACCATACATCTTGGATGGGCTCATGGGAGGATATTCCTGAGCACCATAGAACCAAATGACTCTCGTCCCACTACAGACCAGGTCCCGTTTGTAATGAGTGATAAAGGTATGTGGCATAGTCCAAGTTGCCACTGCACAAATATAATCCATGGATGCCCTAGAGTGGAAAACTGCCAAAGTAGCTAGAGCTGTACTGGAATATGCCCTAACAGGACCAGGTAATTCAGCTTTTCTCTTGTTGTATATGAAGAAAGTAAAGTCTTTCAGCTAATTTGCTGAAGTAACTTTGATCACTGGTTTACCCATTCTAGCAGGTGCAAATGACACAAACAATTGGTCATACTTCCTTATATCTTTTGTTCTATGCAGACAGAAATGTAGTTGTCTATAAACATCTAATTAATGTAAACAGTATTCACCTTTGTTTGACAAATTGGGGAAAAACACAGGAAAATGGATAATCTGATTGATATTTGTTTCTGACACTAACTTTGTTAAAAAGGAAGGTTTTGTTCTTAAGGAAACCCTGTCTTTATGAAATATCAAGTAAGGTGCCTTGCAAGATAAGACTTGGATTTCTGAAATTCTTCTGGCCAAAGTAACTGCTACTAGAAAAATAGTTTTCCAGCTTAGAAATTTTAAGTCATAATCAGCAGCAGGCTCAAAAGGGGAATGAAATATTGACTATAATACCATATTTAAATCCCAGTGTGTCAATGGACCTTTATAGGGGGTTTTAACATCAAGGTACCACTTAAGAACACTTTGCAGAGTTTATGAGCTATTAGGGAATTCTCTTCAAATCCATTATGAAAGGTTGAACTAGCCACCAGTTGTACCCTGATAGTTGAGCTAGAGGCTCCTGCTTCAAACAGCACATTTTTTTAAATTGTAAAACTTCATCAATAGGAGTAGAAACAGGGTCAATGTTATTATCACAAGCCCAGAAAGAAAATCTTTCCCATTTGCTGCTGTACAGCTGTCTGACAGAGGGCTTATGGGATGCTAAAAGGATGCAATGAAGTGGGAAAGGAAGTTTACTACACCTGGCATTCAATGGAACTGTAGAAGCCAAGCTGTGAGCTTGAGATTTTGGAGCTTGGGGTGAATCAATCCCTCTACATGGGATAGGAGATCTGGATCTCGGTCCAGAGCCCATGGTCACTGAATCAGACAAGGCCAAAAAAGGGGGGAAGCAAATCTGTCAATACCAGAAGGGAGCAATGAGGTTTACCCTGCTCTTAAATCTGATTGCTCTCTTTAGGAACTGAGGAATTAATGGAAAAGGGGGAAAAGCATATAGAAGTCTAGAGGGCCAGTTGTGCAGTAGTGTGTCTCTGATGGACCCCACTTTAGGAGGGATTAGGGCAAACTAGTTGCTACAGTTGTTGTTCAGGGGCGATGCAAACAAGTCAGAGCAAGGCTGGCCCCAGTGATGAGAACTCTTTTTCCCCACCTTGGGATTGAGAGACCACTCGTGAGGCAGGAGAATGCACCTACTCAGTATATCCATTACCACATCTGAACTCCCCAGAATATGCATCGCTAAACGGTTAGAAGAGATCACCCACTGCCACATTCTGAGAACATCTTTTTTTTTTTTACTCGTGTTTTTTTTCTTTTCAAATAATAATTTATAGATCAATCACATAGTATTATATGTATTAATCAAATTAAATAACTATATGCAATATTTACATTCAGCCTGACAAAAGTGAAAGAAATTAAAACAAATATAAACCAACTTAATAAATTAAAATATACAAAAAACAAAGGGAGACTGGATCCAATTGCATAGTTTCACTCAGCTGCAAAACTTTTCTCCAAGGGTTATTAACAAATGGCTTAGGATACGTTTTGAGTTCTTTAATTTTAATATCTATCAATGGGGTCTACTTGATATGACTGAAAGCTCACATGATCGAAATCCAAAACACTGACACCAGAACACTGAAAGCTCCAAACACTGAAAGCTCATTTGATCGACAGCTCATTTGGTCGACACATGAAACCAAAGGATAACGCCCTTTCTCCACTGTAGGGCGACCCTGGAGTAGGAATAATAAGTTTGGGGGGGTGGGGGGACAAGCCCCCCACATATGTCATAAATTGTAAATATACATATGGATACATTGAAATGAGTTGACTACATTCATGTACATAATGTGGGGGGCGTTATTATTCCTACTCCAGGGTCGCCCTACAGTGGAAAAAGGGCGTTATCCTTTGGTTTCATGTGTCGACCAAATGAGCTGTCGATCAAATGAGCTTTCAATGTTTTGAGATGTCAGTGTTCTGGTGTCAGTGTTTTGGTTTTCAATCATGTGAGCTGTCGACCATTTCAGGTAGACCCCTATCAATGCCGTCTTCTTCAGTAGAGATAAAAAATCTTCCATTTTAGGTAATGTATTGGAATTCCATCTTCTTGTTATGCATTTCCTGGCAATTGCCACTATTGTCCAAATTTTATTTTATTCAACTGGAAATCTTCATTTACATTTAATAGTATTGGAGCTTTATTTAAAACAAAGGATTCTGTAAATATAGCCTGTAAGAAGTTGTTAAATATTACTCCAGAAAGTTTTTATATGAGTACAGTCTTAAGATATGATACCAGTCATCTTTAAATGTTTGCTGACATCTCCATCATAGTCCATTTCTGGAGGAACTCATTTTAGTAATTTTATCAGGCATTAAAAAAAGCTCTATATAAAAATTTCCAGTTGAATATTCTCCAATATTGTGAATTGGATGTGAGTTTAACAGAAAGTAAAAGATTTGATTCCTTTTCTGGTGATAAATATATCAAATAGCATTTGGTAATATGTTGCCAGTGTATTGGTTTGGGTATTGTTTTATAGGTTATTATCTCTCTATATAAATTTGAAATAGCATTCTTCATATTTTTAACATTTAAATGATTCCAAACAGCCCGTTTATGAATTTTGGAATAATTGTATAAGAAGAATTATTAATTATTTTACAGAGATCCTGAGAATATGATAAAATGCTCTGAAGTATTAATCAGCCTTGTGATGATATTCCATGAGATGACTTTATATATTGAATATCCAAGACCTTTACATTTTTAATACATTGTTGCCAGCAAAAACATTCTTTTGTTCCCAAGATATGAGAACGTTTCTATGTACCCTACCAGGAAAATTTTTTGTAATGGTGAAAATAATTAATAGATCTAACCAAAATTGTATATCCATATTTACATTAACAAACTTTCTGAACACATTAAAAAGTAGAGTGATCAAATTTAATTTAGTAGGTTTTGTTGTATTGTATTGCATATTAATGCTGTGACGCCTGTGCCCTGGCCCAGCAATCAAGGAGCCTCAATCCTCACCACTAACACTAGAGATGGTGTCTCATATGAGAGGAAAGGATAACAAATACACACAGTAAAGTGCAATTTCCCTTAAGAGCACATAGAGATCACAGTCAGTCTGGGGCTGGCTGCTCCCTTGCTCCCCAGGTCCCCAATAAGACCCCCAATTGGCACAGCTATAGGGTCCAGATCTCAGCCTAGCTGGGTCAACTAAAATCTCCAGCACCTTCTCTGTCCAACCAGTGCTTTGTGTCTCTGCCCAAGTAGCTGACGCACGCACACTTTGAGATAAGAGGTTATACAACCACACACACTTCTGGGGAAGGCTGGCACAGGTTCTCCAGCTGTGTCCCTTTTACCCAGACTATATGGTAGTACCGGCTGCCACCACCCAGCTGATATTATCAGCTACCCAAAGGCCCTTAAAAGGGTGTCCAATTATTACTGTGCAATATTATTATCCAATTGGTAAGTGTGACTAATCAGTCAAGGCTTATTAGAGTGGCTTTGTACAGGATCCTTAAATACATGCAATGTACTCTTAGAGCTTAACTTATCTCTACACAAACTAGCCACAGTTAAAAGGTTTTAAAATATTTAATAATAAATAATTAAAACCACAAGACAATACTTTCTACTACATAGTCAGTGCTAGTCAAGAGTTCAGAGATAACACAGAAATACTTAAAATAAATCAGTAGTACAGTTCTGACATCACAGAAAAACACTTAGTCTAAACTTTCTAATTTCTAGCTCTCTAGCTCTCTAAAAGAAAACACAAGTCTAAGATAACTTACATAAAACAACAGGCAGTGCTGATGAGTTGGATAGCCAAGACAAAAATGCTTAATGCCTTCTGGTTCTCTCTGTTTAAATTGAAACTGCAGTTCTGATAACACATTACATCATTTCAGACTTTCCTGGTGTTCCCAGGCTGACAGAAACTGCATTTACATTATTTTACACTTAGAGCAACAAAGGACATTCCACATGTAAATTCTGGTCATTAACTTTAGCCTTAAAACAATAGGCAGGAAGCCTTCATCTAGCCCAGCCGGAGCCGACTTTAGATTAAAGGGTCACAACATGCTTTTACTGGGTCAGTAGAGAGCACTGTTGCCACATTTTTGTAACAGCATTTTTTTCATTTAAGACAACAAGCCTGTGATTCACATTCATATTTACAAATGATAGAATTATGTATACAATTCTATCTGGCTAGGCTGGCAGCCTTCACCCATCTTTACCAGTCTTCACAAATGCCTAGTAAATATCATAGTTTATTAACTTTGTCTGTTACAGAGAAGTTTTTTGCTAAGGTATTTTTTATTTGTTAGTATAACAGAATGCAACATTGTCCAATTAGAGAAGTAATTGGGATTTATCCAATCTGAGACAGTTTTAAATATGGAAGCCTATATGTAGGATTCAATATCCAGAATGTTTAGTCCTCCTTGTTCCCATGGTCTAATGTGATGTGAGAAAGCCACTCTTTCTTTTAGGAAACCATAGACATTTTAATAATGGTTTGATAGATACTAGCTATTTGTTTCACTTTCTCTCTGATATACTGCTCTAAGTCTACTATATCTGTCTTCTATAGTTACTTTAACTGCTCTTAATCTCTCTACACCTATTCCAATATAATTATTTCTTTTTCTCTTTTTTTCTGCTTTCACCTACTAACTTAAACTAAATGTATGGTAAAGTGTTTTTTGTTTCTTTTTTGTATTTACATATTAATGTATTTTCGTAATATCTCTCATTAAGTAGATGCATACTATCTTTATTTCACTTTGTATAATCTTGTTTGGGGCTTTTCTCCCCGGGCCTCTACTGAAAATGGACATATATCCAGATAGACTAGCCCAGTCAACAAATGTAAAATAAAATAAAATAAAATAAAAAAATAAAAAATAATAGTGTCTTCATTTGCTTAAGACGATTTCTCTCAGGAAGCTTGAGCTATGTGTAGGATCATAGGAACTAAAACCATTTTTATCAACTGCAACTTACCCTCAAAGGTCAAAATTATTTTATTCATTCCGAGAGCATCTTGACAAAAGGAGTAAGACTTGGTTCCTCCCTGCTTGTTGATGTACCAAACCACAGACATATTGCCCCACTGACATATTGCCCATATGTATTGCAATAGCCCCAAAGGGGAGAATGGTTTGAAAGGCTTGCAATGCTAACAGCACTGCTGTAAACTCTAGCACAGTGATATGCAAGTTGGCCTCATGGAGGACCAAGTGCCTTGGATGGTCTTGCCCAGATAATGCCCCCCACCCCATCTGGGAGGTATCCCTGGTCACTATGGGTTGGGGTTGAGAGGAAATAAAGGGACAGCCCAAAATAATTTCCTCTGAGTGGCACCACCAAGGTAGTTCTTTCTTGCAACAGTTGGTAATAAAAACCTGATCTGACATTGGTTGATTCAAAATGGACCACTGGGATGCTAGAAGCCACTGTAAAAATCTCATGTGGAATCTTGCTAGAGGCAGTAAATCTATGGCTGCTGCCATCAAACCTAAGCCTTGTAAAACAAGTCATGTGGGAACTCTTTTGTTCTTGACAATTTTCCTTACTTGAGCTTTGATTTTCAATAGTCTCTGTGGAGGAAGGGAGGCTATGCAAGAGTTGCTGTTCAGTATTGCTCCTATGAACTCTAATGTCTGAGTCAGATTCAGATGAGATTATTTATAGTTGATCATAATCCCTAGGTTGGAACAGACCCGGAGAACATAGTTCCTTGCTTGTTCTGTATGATGTCTGGTGAGAGTTGTAAGGAGCCAGTCATCTAAGTATGAATCCTTGCAGTCTCAAGTGAGCTGCTACTACTGCCATACATTTGGTGAACACCTTTGGTGCTGTGGTGAGACCAAAAGAAAGAGCTTTAAACTAAAAATTACTGTCTCCCAGATGGAAGTGGAGATATCTCCTGGAGCACTTACTCATGTTTATGTGGTAGTACACATCCTGGATATGTATCGAGCACATCCAGTCCTCCATCCCTAGAAATGGGAGGATAGACTGAACCATAAACATTTGGAATTTTGTCTGTTGAATGCACTTGTTCAAAGTGCTTAGAAGCAAAAGTGGTCTCCAGTTCCCTGTCTTTTCTGCCACTAAAATGAATCTTGAGTAAATCCCAGATTCTATCTGGTCTGGCAGGACTTCTTGGATGACTCTTTTTTTCATAGCAGTTTTTGAATCTCTAAAACTGCTGTTTCCTTCTGACTGGATGAAATGCTGGGGAACTTTTTGCAGTTGCAGGGAGGGGAAGAGAAGGGTATAGTCTATCCTCTGGTTATAATCTTTTGTGCCCAAACATCCAAAGCTATCTGAAGGCAGGCTTGTTGTTGCAAGGATAAACACCCCAAGACTGCCTTTAGAGGACAGCAGTTGAGCCTCCCTTCAGGAGCGCTAATAGTATTTACCAGTAAAGGAGTCTCTGGAACCCTGCCTGGTCTTGTGGGCCTCCTCCACCATGTGCACAGTGTTTTCTATTAAAGCTCCCCTCTCTTCCCTGGGGAAGCCGCTCCCACATGTGTCCTGGAAAGGTCCTTAGGATTTCTTAAACCACATTTTTCCATTGTTCTGATTCATAGAATAGGATCGTTGAGAGGTAGAAAAGCCTACCCCTACAGCAGTAAGGGTCTTTCCATCCTTCTCACACCTGGACAAGGTCTCTCATACTTTAAGGCCAAAAAGGGATGAGGCATCAAAGGAGGCATTAATGAATGAATACTGGAATGGCTCTGCAAAATCACATAACCACATCCAGGCATGTCTCTTTATGGCTACACCTGAACCTGCTGCACTGGTCAGCCATTCAGTTGCATGTGCTATGAGCCTCATAAACAAATTTGCAATAGACTCTAGGGTGGCCAACTGGAAAGTAGCATTATATTGGACTCCCACAGACGTGGTTCTTGTCGGGGTATCTGATATCTCCTTAACCAGATCCCTTTGAAATCTGCTAAAGTGTGCCATAAAGTTTAAGGACCATAATGCAAAAGTTGATGAAGCATAGATCTGTTTTCCAAACCTAGCCATCATCCTAGACTCTCTATTAGGAGGGTGGCTAGTGGAACTCTCCTCTGCCACTTCCTTTTTTATAGCTGCCGCTACCGCCATGGCATCTACCGCCAATCCCTCTGCCCAGAACTGGTGGTCCTTGGGAACAGTTAAGATTTTGTCTAGACTCTTGGAGATGGGTTCTATGGAATCAAGAGCCTTCCTTGTCTGTTGCGAGATCATCTTAATGAGCTTGTCAGTAGGTGGAGCTATCCAACAAGTAGGTGGTTGAGTGCCAAAAGCTTGCAAGTACACTAGTTCCTCTGAGGAGGGTTATTGGGATGTCCAGCCACCCCTCTGCTTTAGGATTTCAAGAATGAGATGTCCTCCAGGGGTGACTGTGGGAACCCTCTCCTTAATCATAATCTGTATCATCTGTGAAAAATTCCTGTGGGGAATCCAAGTGTTTCCTCTTATACTTCATCTTCCGATTAATCTCCTCATTTGGACAATTTGGGGAATTATCACAACAGGACAACCCTGGTATGGGAGACCCTTACAGCTTTGCCTCCTGCTGTCCAGGTGTTAAGATTGGCTGGGGCTCTGGATGAGGGAAAGGACCGGGGAGCTGTTCTGAAAGGGAAGAGGCTAACTGTATGCCACAGAGGACAAGGCCCTCTCCATGACCTGGAAAGCTGGTCCCCCCAAAGAGGGAAGGGAACCTGACACAGAGAAGGATTGCCTTGGCACCGTGGTTCCACCTGGCTCTGAAGAAATCTCCCTGAGGCCAAAGCCAGTGTCAAGCTAACATGTGCTGAGGCCCCAAGGTGTAGGGATCACTCCCAAAAAAAATGAATTGGAATCCTGTCCCCCAGAAACAACAGCATACGTAGAACCCAAGAGGTCTCCAAAATCCAAAGGTGCCGAAGAACCCAGGGTCAAATCGGTATCAGAAATTGGAATCTCACTGGCACTGAAACAGTCAGCACAGTGAAGGTCGGAGCTGGAATATCTAAAGCCTCATTGGAGGTTGGAGGAGGAGCAGTAGTAGGGGTCGAGGAAGGAATTGTTCTGGCACCTGAAGGAGCTGGAACCAGGCACATGCTTGGAATCTTTCTTGCCAGGAGGAGCTGATCCACCAATCTCAACACATCCAGCTCTGTCAGACTCTTGGTGGAACAAGCAGACTGGGTTGAAGGACATTTTTTCTTTCCAAAAATGGACTAGGTAGTCTGTCTGAGAAAGGGTCTACTGATGGTGAATATCTGGTCTTAGGCCAGTCTAAAAAGGAGCATTCAGTCGATGCCAAAGCCAATGGATTGGAAACAGAAGATGACACTGAAACAACAGATCCTGTTTCTAATGCCTGTGCCAATAACTTTGACACCAGAAGAGAATAAACTATCCATGCCAAAGTCAGTACCAAAGTATCCTTTTAGGCCCCAATCAGTTCCACAGAGCTGCAGGTAACCGAGGACTTAAGTATCTTAGCTGTTGGTGCCAGTGGAGAACTTAGCACTGAATGACTCCCGCTTTTTTGCTTTTTCTGTCCTTGTAGAAGAGGAAGATGATGAAGGGGAAGACACATCTGTCTTGCTTTTATTTTCAGATGCCAAGATGGCTTCCTCCAAGGCAGATTTTAACA
Organism: Protopterus annectens; assembly: GCF_019279795.1. Taxonomy (NCBI): domain Eukaryota; kingdom Metazoa; phylum Chordata; order Ceratodontiformes; family Protopteridae; genus Protopterus; species Protopterus annectens. The sequence goes on from NC_056741.1 coordinate 80,825,334, forward strand.
TGCCTTTTAAAAATCAATTTATTCTTCCTCTCTACCAGGGTCTGGTGACTAAAGCTATGAGAAATGGAGTATTTCTCCTGTAAATGCTCCAGACCAGTAAACAGACATAGAGAATGCCCATCAGAGGTGGGCATTTTTCTTTCACAATTTTGGCAATTCTTAAAACCTGAACTGCCTTTACCTTTATCAGCCATGACAAGTAGAAAATGGCTTCTACAACCAACAGTCAACACGCACACTACCACACTATACTAACAGGGATAGGAATGATATAATGTAAAGTATCAATACAGAACTTTTTATATAGACATATTTGAGTTAAGGAAGAGGGTAGGCTATAGTGAAGAAACAGTAGGATAGACTATAGTGAAGAAACAGTAGGAAAAAATTGAAGTATTATATTCACAGAAATAGATATGCAGAAAAAATACAGACATTGGTAACCAAAAACTTGAGAGCTCTAGGTGACGCATCTGTCACAGGAAGTGGCAAACGAGATCTGGGGTAACTTAGAGACAGCAGCATCATAGGTAGTGTCTGAGTCGAGATTTTATTGGTGTTTGTGAGCTGTAGTAATGGCTAAGTCAGTTCTGAGGTTCAGAACTGAACCCAAGTGTCCGGGATAAAATGAAGATTGGCAACATCAGATTACAAGTTTTCTTTTCTCTTCTGCTCTGAAAAATTCTTTACAGTGCTCATAATGTCAGAAAAACATAATTTGAGGTTCAAAACATGTCGCTTTTATCAGATAAAATTCTAATCCTCGGACTATTACTGACCGTAAAAATAAACTCATTCTGAAAGGATTACTTCCAACACCCTTTTCTGAGGACATTTCTGGACCTCCACCCCCCCCCCAAATCCAAAACTAAGGAGTCTGTTTTAAAATGTCTCAAACTGTCAGGGTCTTCAACTCATTCTTCATCTTTGGAGCTGCCTAAGAAAAAGCAGAATTTAGATCCAAAGACTTCCAATGCAATTTTGGTGCCAGATCCCACAGCCGATTCTTCGGCTCGGAGTACCTTGCATCTGCATCTTTACTTAGGACTGCATACTCTCTCACTATAGACCCAGTGCTGTCTAGAGTTCAAGCTCCATTTCTGAACCTCTGATGATCAAAATCCCTCCCTTGGCATCCTCTCAGTCTTCCAGAAGTCTAACTGAAGCTGATGTGGGCAGGATGATGATGAGATTTCTCATCATGCAGATTCAGGTGGGAGTTATCATAGATCCCACCAACATAGTTGAGGAAGTCCATCCTTCTGTCACTCCACCAATAACAACTCTTTCTCTCATCCAACCCATCCTTTCACAGCCCCAAGATCCCAGTCTTCTGGGTCCATCTGGTTGGGATCTGAGGATGGCTTTATCTGCAGATCCAAAGATATTTCTGACTGTATCAGCTCAAACAAAGGAGGTAGTGTGGTCGAGTGGTCTAAGTCTACAGTCTCTCTGGAGAAGTGGGTTCATAAACCACCACTGGAAAGATAAGGTTGTGAAATGTCTTTGGAGCTGGATGACTCTTGGAGCTGAAACAGTGCTGGCAGATCTGAGGTGTTGGAGTTGACTATGAAGTTTTCAAAGCCTTCTCTACCCCTCGGAACTTCATCACTGGACAGCAAGGCTCCCACTTCTGCCTCGGCAGGCCAGAGGCCTGGCTTCTTGGCACTGTTGTCTTCCTTTCCAGTGGTGAAGAGCAGTGAGATCCTAACCCCCTCAGATATTCCTTCCAGATCCCAGATGCCCCTGCACCTTGAGTGACAACATTTTACACCACAGGGACAGCCAGCCCAAACTAACCAGACCACACAGCAGGGTTTCACTGTCTCTTCTGATACTTCACTGGAGCATCCCAGTGAGGAAGTCCCTATGAAGAAGTGCAAAAGTAGGCACTTGGGCTCCCATTAGTCACCAAAGATTCTGATTTCAATGAAGGGGAGGGGTTCCCATGATCAGCTTCTGAACATATTTCATTTGTAGACATTCTATAGATCCTTGACCAGAATGGTGGTTGGTACTGTGCTAATCCCTCCCAAGAGGATTCAGTATTCCTGGAGGACATTGGAGCTGACCCGTCTACCTCCTGGATTAGTCCACCCGCCAATGAGCTGATTGAATTGATCTGTAGGCAGGTGTGGCAGGAACCTGACTCATTTGAGCAAATCCCCAAGAGACCAGACCAGATTCTGGCTCCACTGGTAGGTAGGGAATTCTGTAGTAAAGAAGTGACCATACATGCTATGCTTATGGTGGCAGCCACCAAGAAGGAACTTGTTGAGCAAATCTCCTCTGTACATCATGCCTAACTGGATGTCTAGGGCATTGGACAGATTTGGGAAGCATGTGTATGGTTCAGTGAGCTTTGCCCTTCAGTTGCTGAAGTATTTGCCACACTTTACAAGACTACAAAGGCACTTGATCAAGGAATTTCAGAATCCCTTGTCTGGACCACTACTGCTGAGGGTCAACTTTCTGTGGCTTCACAGTTGGCTACCCTTCATTCTGTTTCTAATTCGTCCATGGGGCTTCTCTCGCATTCAGCTGAAGGTGCTTGAAAGGCAGTGGGTTCACCCATTTCTATCAGGAGGCATGCTTGGATGTGCTTGTGTGATTTTGTGGAGATCTTCAAGTCTTCCTTAAATGCTGTGATGCCACATTCGGGGGTTGAGGGGGGCAAAGCCCCAGACATAAATTGGTTATATGTTGTGTTCTGGAAGAGTTCTTTCATTGCAAGTATACACCTATATGCTTTAAAATATTTACAATATGTGTGGGGGGTGGCTATGCCCCCCACACCCCCCAATGTGAGGGGCTGTGCCCCCCACACCCCCCTTACTTTATATACTAACTCCAGGATCGCACAACAGTGGGGAAAAGGCCATATATACCTTTCAACAAAATGTGTTTCAGTGAAATGGGTTTTCAGGGAAGTGAGCTTTCAGTGAATTGGGTTTTCAGTGAAGTGAGTTTTCAGTGAGTATGTGTCAATGAATTAAGCTTCAATGAAATGAGTTTTCAATGAAATGATATAGACGCATTTAAATATATTTAAAATATATAATAAAGATACATAAAAATTACTAAAATATATTCACAATAGACATACAGAGATCTCTTCATAGGGAATATTAAAATAAACCGTTGAATAGCTCGAATACAGAAAAACACAAATCTGAACAAACAACTTGCTGTATTCTTAGCTGTTCTCAAGAGAAACTGTTCCCTGATTGTACTTAGTAGAGCAAGGCAGATCCTGGGTGTCGGCTCCACAAGCAGAAAAAGGACAAAGAGAGTAATGTCAGAGATCAGATCGCTGAATATTTAAACATTCCCCCAAATCTGGTCACCTGACCTCAGATTCTCACAAATATTTCTCTTTGAAATGCAGGGCAGGATGAAGTCCTGCTGCTCTGATGCAGCTGCTGGAAAGTCAATACACATTCACAGAGCAAAAGGCTAGAGATACCATCTCCATTTCTTTTCAGAACAAAGGGATAATATTTTAATTACTTAATGGCTCACTGGCATTTCCTTGGTATGTCTTAAACCTTGAAAAACAAGAAAATTAGCTGTTTATTTTTTTCCAGATACCTCTATTAACATACATGCATGCAGTCTGACATGTATTTTCCTACTTTGTCTAGCAGGACGCACTGTAGATACATTATCTTACCACAAACAATTTTACAAATACATTTGAGACAAGAGCACCCATGAAAAGCAGTTTGGTAGTCAAGTGACATACAGTTCTAATTCATTTTCTACAAAACAACTTCAGAAACTTTTTTCTTTATACAAATGGCTGATTGGTTGATTAAGAACTATATTTCATTTGTATAAAAATGATATGCCATTTGTATAAAGAAAAAAGTTTCTGAAGTTGTTTTGTAGAAAATGAATTAGAACTGTATGTCGCTTGACTACCAAACTGCTTTATATAATCTCTAGAAATAATCCTCTGCATCCATGTCTGTTGTGTTATCTCTAGCCAGGCTCTATTGTGCAGGGATATTCAACCCACGATTGCCTCCAGAGAGTGACAATCACACCTCCTTTCAAAATCACTTATAGGGTCTATCATAGGAAGAATTTCTAGAGTCTTGGTTCTGTGGTCATCCTCTGACACATGGGCATCGTCGTCCATTTGAGTTCCCCCCTTTGCTCCTGGGGTAACTATCTGTAAGTGACTCTTGGAAAGCACCATGGGACTTCCTGAACCACATTCTTCAATCAACTCGTTGATTTCTAGAAAAGGATCTTTGATGGTTTGAAAAATGTACATCCATTGCACAAAGGGTTTCCATCTTTCTCACACCTGGAGAGTGTGTCCTTCATTTTTGGGCCAAACAACAGCCTGCCATGAAAAGATGCATTTGTGATGAACTGCAGAGTATAACTTATGCCAGTGTAACCAGCTAGTTACCCCAGGAGCAAAGGGGGGAACTCAAATGGACGACGATGCCCATGTGTCAGAGGATGACCACAGAACCAAGAATCTAGAAAGTATTTACGATTTCAATGGGAGCCAGTCATTATCACTACAGAACACTGCCCTTTGGCCTCTCCATAGCCCCCAGGGTTTTTATCAAGTGCATGGCAGTGGTAGCAGATCACTTGAGACTGCAAGGATTCCAAGTGTTTCAATACTTAGACAACTGACTCATTACAACCTCAACCAGGCAGGTACTAGTGAGAGAATGAAATTATGTACTCCACACCTGTTCTTGTCTGGAGAAATCCATAAATTTCAAAAAAATCTCAGTTTCAACTAACTCAAATATTAGGATTCATACTGGTGGTGTTTAATATGAGAGCAGTGACAGCTCCTCTTCGTCTATCAAGAGTACAAGCTATCAGATTCCAGGTCAGGAAAATAGGCCAAACTTTCAGCCAGATTGTTTCTTCAAGTCTTGAGGTCACTGTCAGCTGCCATAATTTTTGCTCTGCTAGCAAAATTTCATATAAAAATTCTTCAATAGATGCTAGAAAGATAATTGTTGATTCTTTATCACCGAATGTCAGCGCAAATAAGAATCACTCAGGCATGCAAGAAATACCTTTGTTGATGGATTCCATCACATTAGGATCTACAAGTCTGTCCTTTCATTGTCCATCAACCTAAGGCCATAGTGACCACGGACACAGCCCCAATGAGTTGGGGGCTGTACTTCTTGGAGAAAGCTCAAGGCACTTGGTCCCCTGAGGAGGCCAATATGTGTATCACTGTCCTGGAAATGAGAGGAGTGCTCTTAGCATTGCAGGCCTTCCAAGACTCTTTCCATTCCAGGACAATTGCGATTGAAACAGACAGTATGTCACTAGTTTGGTACACTAACAAACAAGGAGGAGCCAGGTCTTAACTTTGTGTTGAAAAGCGCTATGAGTGTGGCAATGGGTGATCTCATCCAACTGCTTTGTTATACCAATACACATTTCAGGGAAGTCCAACATGACAGGAGACAAATTCAACAGGTCCATTCTACTACCTCATGGTGGTGTCTCAACATTTTTGTGACAGAAATTATTTTCTAATGATGGGGCCAGCCTTATTGTGATCTTTTTGCTTCTCCTCTAAACAAGAGGTGCTGCATCTTCTTTGCCCTGACTCCCCTCAGTGGGAATTACCGACAGATCCTCTACTCCATGGTTGGCCCCTTGGTCTCCTGTTTGCTTATCCCTGACTCACTTGATCCACAAATTTCTGGAGAAAGCTGCCAGGTTGAAGTACAAAGTGATAGTCATTGCACCTTACTGGCCTCAAAAGATTTGGTTCCCCTTCCTTTGGCGTCATCTACTTTAAACATCTTGGATTATGCATCCAATTCCGGACCTCCTGTCTTACTCAACAGGCATGATTCACCCAGACATTTCAAACCTAAAGCTAACAGCCTGCTTTTTCCAGTTCTGTTAATAGCCATACAACTGATGCTCTCTTCCCCTGCCCATCACATACTTTTATCTGCCCATAAGGCCTTTACAAGAACACTTTACAGAAGTACATGGAAAAGGTTTATTGGGGGGGGGGGCACAGCAAAAACACACTGTCTCCTTCAAATCTCCTGTACAGAGTGTTTTTGAATGACAACAGTTTTTAATGAGAGGCCTATCTCCTCAATGATTAGAATTCAGTTAGCACCAATCTCTAATTTTCTGACTGGATTTGAAAATTCATCACTGGCTTCACCTAAGGTGTGTAAAACCTTTTTGAGAGGCATCCTCCTTCTCAGACCTCTACATAAAGACCCTACTACAACTTGTGATTTAAATGTGATACTGCAGGCCTTCATCCATTCCCCCTTTGAGCCAGAATCTAAATGTGATCTTAAATTCCTGACCTGGAAAACTATCTTTCTAGTGGGTACTACCTTGGCTAAGAGAATTTCAGAACTTCAAACGTTTTCCTTTAAACCTCCCTATTTCACTTTCATAAGGATAGAGTTACATTACATAACAATGTTTCTTTCCTTCCTAAGGTGGTGTCAGAGTCCAACATTAACCAGTCCATTAATCTGCAAATCATCTTTCATAAATTTGAAAACAAGGGTGAATATATGCTATTCCAACATTAACCAGTCCATTAATCTGCCAATCTTCTTTCTTAAATTTGAAAACAATGTTATATTTATTGGACAGCCACAGATAATTAAGTTTTTACATAAATGAAAAGTTTTAGAAAGACAGATCAATTATTTCTGTACTTTGGAGATTCTACAATGGGAAACCACTTGCAAAGGTAACTCTAGCCAGATGACTTATGAACTGTATATCAGTTTTCTATAGCACATTGGGTCTCACCTTACCAAACCTTTAACAGCCCATTCAACCAGGTCCATGGCAACACTTCAGTGTTTCTATCAAGGCTTTCCACAGATGATATATGTATGGCTGCTGGGCTAATCATCATACCTTTATTACTCATTACAAACTTGATCTGGTCTCAAGGTGAAGAGCAGACTTTGGCTCAGCTGTGCTCAGGAATATCCTTCCTTAGAGTCAACCCTGGAATTTATCTAGCTGGGGACTTCCCGAACAATTGAGGATAGAATGAAAATTGACATCAGATAAATAAGTTATCCAATTACAATACTGTTCCATCTGTTACCCATTTTCATTTTTCCTCAAATTCACAGCATAAACCCCCAACCTTGGTCACAAATGATTTCTAGACGACTGAGAAATTATAAGGACACCACTGTCCTTCTTGCTGAGCTCATTCTGTTAGTATTTTTTATAGTATCACATTTTATATTTTATAAGGTAGCAGACAAGATCTGAGGAATGTTAGGGGTTGCTACATCTGCATTATGGGTAAGGGAGGAGCTTGAGAGTTTTCTGGTGGCCATGAGATACAGCAATGGCCAAGTCAGATCTGAGGTTCGGATCAGAACCCAACAGTTGAGCAAGAATGAAAATGGGCAAAACAGTTGGATGGTAACTACAGAACCTCTTTTTTCCAAGTCAGACACTTTAGTTCACGTTTTGCAGCTGGTTTGATTGGTGTTTCAGTCAAGGCTTGTAACACTATATTCAAATTCCATGGTAAAGCAGGATCTATAAATAGGGATTTCAGTGAAAAGGTCCCTTTTATAACTGCCTTACAGAGTTATGATGAAGCTAAGGCAGAATTGTCAACTCTGACATGACAAATAGACATATTAGCCTATTGTACTTTAACTGTTGATGAACTAGTCCTTCATTAACAATAGAAGGCAAAAATTTAAGCACTGCGGATACTGGTACACCATAAGGATTGCTGTTTCTTTGTTGTGCCAAAAAAACAAATCTTTTCCATTCACTTTTGTAAATCTTCTTATTGGAAGCTTTGTGGGAAGTCAAACGAGTGGGATAGGCAAGGGAGGATGCCCTGGGCTGTATAGCTATCAATGGAATTGGAGATACCATGCGGGGAACTTTAGGGTTAAAATGTCCAGATGAATCATGTTAGCTGAATCTCACAGAAGGGCTGGAATTGGGTCTAGGATTGGCAGAGGCTGAACTACAGGAGGCCAAAGGAAGAGGAACCAAATCTGATGAGGCCAATAACAGCCAAAGAGAATTACTGTGGTCTTTATTAGAGATGCTTTTTGAAGACATTGAGGATCTGAGGGGTTGGTGTAAGCATAGAGGAGACCGGGGGGGGGGGGGGACAGCATCTCTCACTGACTCAACCCATGGGAAGATCAGGGCAAAAAACCTGTTGCACTTATGGAGGGTAAATACAAATAGGTCGGAGCATAGTTGGCCCCATTGATGGAATATCTTCTCTGCAATTTTCTTGTTCAGGCACCACTCATGAGGTAATAGGATGGACAACTTTTCTGCTATCACATTGGATTTCTCTGTAATGTGCAGTGCTATCAGACAAGACTGGATGAGATCACCAATTGCCATACTCTTACAGCTTCTCAACATAAGGGTAAGATCTGGTTTCTCTCCGATTGTTGATATACCAGACTACTAACATATTGTTTGTCTGAATTGCAATACTTCCTGAAGGGAGAGAGTCTGGAAAGGCCTGCAATGCTAGGAGGACTGCTCTCATTTCTAGAACATTGCTCAGCATACTGGCCTCTCCTTGGGACCAGGTGCCTTGGACTGTCTTTCTCAATGACTGCCCCACAACCAAATTGGGATGTGTCTGTGTTCACTGTAGCCTTGGCCTGAGGAAGTATGAACGGTTGTCCCTGTAAAATTTGTTCTGAGAAAATCCACCACCTGAGATATTTTCTGCATGCCTGAGTTATTATCATCTGGGAGGACAAGGGCTGGTACGGGATGGACCATTGAGTCAACAGGGTCCACTGAAGAATTTTCATATGAAATCTTGACAATGGAATCCGAATTATGGCAGCAGATATTGACCCAAAAGAATGTATAATCCATAAGAATGACAGCGAGGAACTTTGAATTATCTTTTGGACTTGAAATCAAATTATTTTGACCCTTGACAAGGGAAGGGAGGCTGTCACTGATACAGTGTTGAACAGTTGAGCTGGTTCTAGGTGAGATTTGTAGATATTGATTGTAATACCTATGTGAGAGCACAACTGCAGCACATAATCTGTTGCTTTGATCACTACATGCTTGGTCAGAGTGGTCATGAGCCAGTCATCCAGGTAAGGAAACTGCATTATCAGTATGCATGTTGTACTTCATCAGCCACCATGGCTAAACAATCATGTGTATATAAAGTGGGGGACAGGTGTAGATTCTGCTAGTGTGTACTGTACCTGCCATGTGTGAAGATGCACCTGAGAGTGTGACTGAAGTAAAAGTGAGTCAGCAAAGTATAAGAAATGCAAATAAAGTAGTCCAATCTACTGAACCAATGCATCCTGATATGTGTATCTAATAAAAGACAACTGAATTCACAAGAAGCCTCTGCGTCTCTTTAATGAATTATGACACGTGTGACTGAAACAGTCAGAATACGTGCTGTCTCAAGTGAGTCACTACTACTGCCATGCATTTGGTAAACACCCTGGGGGCTGTGGTGAGGCCAAAGGGCAGTGCTCTGAACTGCTAACGACTGACTTCCAACTGAAGCGTAACTATCTCCTGGATCGCCTATTTATTTCTTTGAGACAGTATGTATCTGGAAGCTCTACTGAGCACATCCAGTCATCCTTTTGCAGGAAAGGCAAAATAGACTGAAACATGGCCATTCAGAACTTTGTATATTACACTGATTTCTTAAGTTTGCTGAAATCCAAAATTGCAACCAACAACAGCAACAAAATGATAAAACAAACCACAAGAACAGGATGCAGGATACAGCAGATTTATTCCGGTACCTCGGCCCAATAGCCTTCAAAGGAATAATCATCAAAAGCCACCAGATGCATTATATATACTGGTGCTACCCAACAATCAACAATTAAACAATTAAATATAATTGAAATGGTATTAAACAACTCCAGAGAGTTAAAGGTACAGACAAAATTTATACAAATATAAGAAACACTTAAAGCTTAAAATACATTGAATTACTCATTACAACACACAAGAAAGATACTATTAGATGTTTAAATTCACTTCCAGATTCAAACCTCGAGGTTTTAAAGTACCATATTTCAAAATGAATCTACTTTCTAGATTTAATAGACTCTGCTGAAAATTACCTCCATAACATACATTGGGTTTGGCTAAAGCACAAAAAAATAATGAGTCAATAGACCCATTATGTACTGTGTGAAAATGTTCAAATATAGGGCTATTTATCCTAGCATTGCGAACGTCGCCAATGTGTTCTAATACACGTATTTTTAATTGGCGTTTTGTCTGACCTATATAATATTTTGGCAAAGCACAGTCACAACCAATAATGTAAACTACACCACAGGAACTACAATTAAAATTGTTTTGTGCAGAATATTTAACCCCGTTAATGGTACTACCTGATAGGTTTCTCACCCTCACACATATCTTACATTTGCCACATTTAAACATACCAAATTGAATGTCAGAATCCAACAAAGAAACATCACTTAGCAAATGTCTAGGTTTAAGAATTTCCTTAATATTTGCATATCTGCCATATGAAAAGGAAACATGTTCAGGAAAAAGATGCCCAATCTCCTCATTTTTATGAACAATAGGCCACAAGAAATTGACAATGTTACATAAAGTGTCCGAAAATAGAGAGTATTTAGTAACAAAAAATAATCTATCATTAGTATCCACCTGTTTATGAATTGGATTAATATGAGATAACTTTGTAACATGATGCTTTAAATTAGAATCAAATCTTGCATGATTCTTCCCAATTGAAATCTCAGAATAACCCCTATCCAACAGTCTCTTACAAACATTGTCAAATTCCAATTTCAAAAGCCTATGTTCAGAAGTGTGTTCATATGTTCGTTTAAATTCACCATAAGGAAGCTCCTCAATAAGATGCATAGGATGTGCACTCGATGCATGCAAAAAATTATTAGAGGCTACTTCCTTCCTATATGGTTTAAATTGCACAATTCCTTGTTTGTCCACATATAACAAAATATCCAAAAATTGGATTTCATGTTTGTTAATAACATGTGTGAACTCTAAACCAAACCTATTTTGGTGAAGATCTACCATAAATTTGTCAAAATCTGAAACGTCTCCTCTACAAATAAAAATTAAATCATCAATAAATCTGTAATAGGAGACAACATTTCTTTGAAAAAATTCCAAAGTATATAAAAAATTAATTTCAAAAAATGACATAAACAAAATTGCATAAGTTGGAGCAAAGCTAGCTCCCATTGCAGTCCCATCTACTTGAAGAAATACTTTATTGTTAAATACAAAATAGTTGTGACTAAGTGCAAACTCTAAAAGAGAAATAACAAAAGATGTGCGTGGACCTTCACCCAAAATTTTCATTATGGCTTCCAAACCCAATTTATTGCTAATGTTAGTATATAAGGACTTTACATCGACCGTAGCCCAGTAAAATTGGTCTGCAGTTCCCTGATTTCTTTGGTGTTAAAAAGAACATTGAGTAAGTTCAGGATTCTCTCTGTTCTGAGGGAACCTCATGGATTACTCTTTTTTTTCTATCAGTTTTTCTATTTCTAGAGTTCCTACTTTCCTCTCACTGGGTGGAAACTCGGGAATTTTGTTTATTGTTAAGGGGGGTATGGATAAAAGAATTCCATAACTTCTATAAATAATCTTCTGGATCCTTGTATCTTCTGTAATGTCTAGCTACACTTTCTGTTGCAGGGATAGATGACCCTCGAATGCCTCTAGAGGTGGACAATCAGGCCTCCTTTCAGGAGTGCTGATATGGTGTGTCAGAAAAGGAATCATTGGACCCCTGGTTTTGTGAGCCTACAATGATACATGGGGAGTATCTTCTGTTACAGCTCCTCCTCTGCCCCAGGGGAACTATCTCCATCTGTATCTTAGAAAGGACCCTTGGAATTTCTGAACCACATCTTCGGACCATCTTGTTGATTCCTACAGAAGGTTCTTTGAGGAGTCACAAAACGTATGCCCACCTTAGGGCCAAGCAAGGAACTTCTGTCAGATGAAGCATTGACAAAGGAAGACTTGAAGGGCTCCACAAAATCACACAGGCTTATCCAGGAATGTTTCTTAATGGAAATGCCTGAAGCTGCTGCCCTACAGGTACCTTCACTTGCATATGAAACAAGCCTCATGGGATTTAGTAATGGACTGTAAGGTAGCCAGCTGTGATGCAACACAAGTCTGTAACTCAGCAGTTATTGTGCCTGAGAGGAATTCTGAGAGCTCTTTAATCAAATCCCTCCGAATCTGGTGAAGTGCACCAAATAGCTCAGTGATCTAATTGTGAAAGTCAATGAATTGTAAACACACTTCAGCAATCTGTCCATTACCCTGGACTCTTTTATAGGGGGATGAACAGATGAACTATGTTCCATGAGTTCTTTCTTTGTGGCCACCACTGTGACCATAGCATCCACTGGTACTCCTTTGCTCCAAACTTCTTTCCCCTTTGGTTTTGCCAAGATCCTATCTGGTCTCTTGGGGATCGGCACAGTAAAATCAGATTCCTTCCAAACCACTTGACAGATCAAGTCAATGAGCTTGTCAGTGGGCGGAGTCACCCAGGAAGTAGATGGGTAAGACCCAAATGCCTCCTGGAATTCTGATTCCTCTTGGGAAGGGTTATCAGTACACCCACCTAAATTTTTTCAAAGGAGAAGTCCTCAAGTAGTGATCTTGGGGACCCTTCCCCTTCACTGAAATTAGTATCTTCTGGGTTTGATTGCTGAGGGGAGTCTAAGTGCCTCCTCTTGCACTTACACTTCATAGGGACTTCTTCAGTGGGGTGCACCAGATAAGTATCAGAAGAAGTAAGGCTACCATGTTGGGTGGCCACAAGACTTTGGGCTGACTGTCCCTGTGCAGTACAGTGATAAGGCTCATGGCACACTGACCTCTAGGATGGCATTTCCAAGGGTGGTGGAGGTGACCTGAAGGGGTAGGAACATGAAGAACTCCCATCTCTATCTGTGCCAAGAGAAACTTACTTATCATCCTGTCCACATCTGCCTCTATAAGAGTCCTGGAAGAAAGGGAAGAAGCTTAGGAGGGAGTTCAAGAATGCTGGTGGCTCTGAAAAGAGTGAAAGGGTAGCCCAGTGGGGACTGGGTCCTGACAGGATACATAATGGGTCTAGGGAAGCTATTTTGGCTCAGGGAGAAGCAGATCTGATGAGGCAGGCCATCACAGATGGTCAGATCTGAGGATTTGGTCTTTGGATCTAATCTTTTCAAAATCTGAGTCGGTTCCTTGTTTTAATCTGAAGAAATAGTGCAAGTCTCAGACTGCTCATGGACTGATTTTATCAACTTTTTTGCCCTGCCTTGGAGGACTGAGCTCCAGACCATGATTCTGAAAAGGTTGTAGGGAGAAGTTCCCTCAAAATCAATTAATTTTTCCAGTCTATTAAAGCCTTTGGATTCAAAGATTTACAAATCTCACAAAGAACTTTCAAATAGGCAGAGTCCAGACAATAGATGCAAGACTCGTGGGCATAACTCTTTATATTATTTGAAACTAGAAGGTTTTTCTGGCATTATGGTAAACAGCATGAAGAATAAGGCAGAACATTTTTTCTTTTTCACTTCTTGTTTATTAGTAAGGCAAGGAAAGAACAAACTACTAACAATAGTAGTTTGTAATACTAAAAAGATAGGAAAAGATAGAATAAAAACTACCAGTGGTGGTATTAAACTATATGCGGTAAGGATAAGGGAGGATAACTTGTAACTTTCATGATATATAACAGTAGAAAAAGGGAATAGGTATGCAGTCAAAAACTCTTTTTAACTCGCTAACTGCTTGACAGTTGACAGTGACCACGTCCATATGTGAAGGCTGCAAATCAGATCTGAGATACAGAGGGGCCTACAGCATCATGGATAAGGGAGGATGTGAAGATAGGTGAAGGCTAGTGAAGATAGGTGAAGGCTGCCAGCCTAGCCAGATAGAAGTTTGTAGATAATTCTGTCATTTGTAAATATTAATGTAAGCCACAAGCTTGTTGTCTTAAATGGAAAAAATACTGTTACATGTGGGAACTGCAAAAATGTAACAACAGTGCATTCTGCTGCCAGAAAGCTGATAAAGTAAAGCATGTTGTGACTTTTTGATCTAAACACGGCTCTGAAATGTCTAGATGAAGGAATTCTTGCTATTGTTTTAAGGCCAGAGATAATGGCCAGAATTTGCATGCATAAATGTCCTTTATGGCTTTGCTTCCTGACTAGGTGTGAGCTTACTAAAGAATGTAGCCTGTTAGCATGGGAACCCCAGGAAAGTGTGAAGAATGATGTAATGTGAATCAGGAGTGTGATATCAATTTAAACAGAGAGAATCAGAGGGCATTAAGCATTTTTGTCTTGACCATCCAACTCATCAGCACTCTGCCTGTGTTCTATATGTAAGTCATTTTAGAGCTGTGTTTTCTCTTAGTCAAATCTTCCTAGTTCCTAGCTATTTCTAAGTGTTTTTCTGAGATGTCAGAACTTTACTACTGCATTATTTTAAGTATTTATCTGATCTCTGAACTCTTGATTAGCACTGTGTAGTAAGAAGTATTGTCTTGTGTTTTTATTTATTATTAAATATTTTTAAACCTTCCAACTGTGGCTGTTTTGTGTAGAGATAATTTAAGCTCTTAAGAATACTTGCATGTCTTTGGTAAAATTGGACAAAGCCACTCCAATAGCTTTAGCCCTGGGCTACACGTACTAGTTGGATAATAATATTGCACAGTAATAACTGGACACCCTTTTAAGGGCCTTTGGATAGCTAATAATTATTAGCTGGGTGGTTGCAGTGATTTCTACAGTATGGTATGGGTAAAAGGGGCAGAGCTGGAGAACCTGTGCCAGCCTCCCCCAGGAGTGTATGTGTGCTTGTAAAAACTCTTATCCCAAAGTGTGTGCATGTGTCAGCTATGTCGGCAGGGACACAAAGCACTGGTTGGACAGAGAGGGTGCTGGAGGTTTTAGCTTGTCCATCTGGCTGAGATCTAAACCCTATAGCTGTGCCAGTGGGGAGTCTTATTGGGGATTTGGGGAGACAGGGAGAAACCAGCCCCAGACTGACTGTGATCTCTGTGTGCTCTTAAGGTAGATGTGTCCAACCTGCGGCCCACGGGCCGCATGCGGCCCTCAGAGCTCTGCCATGCGGCCCTCTACCTCTAACTCTAACATTGATGTAAGCATGCCCCAAAACACTTTTTTGTTGTGTTTTTCGCGCCCGTGACCTGTAACTCTAACATCGGTGTGCGCATGCACCAAAGCATCCTTCTAGTTTTGATTATTTTTGCACCAAAGAAGGGTCTGTATGTTTGCGCCATTATTTCGTGCCAAAGAATCAATGTGTGTGTGCTCTTGCTGAAGAGGGACTCTTCTATGGATTTGCTGCCATTGCCTTTTAAAGAGACAGCACTTAACCTGTGTTAATAGGTAAGTATGGTGTGAGTGAGTGCATGCATGAAAGCAGAATGTTTGTGTGCATGAAAGTAGAATTGTGTGTGTGTGTGTGTGTGTGTGTGTGTGTGTGTGTGTGTGCGTGTGTGCGTGTGTGCGTGTGTGCGTGTGTGCGTGTGTGTGTGTGTGTGTGTGTGTGTGTGTGTGTGTGTGTGTTTATGTGTGCGTGACAGAGAGACAGAGAGAGAGACACATGCACAAAGAGGCTAACATACAAACAAGTTAGCTCACAAATGCATCCTACATTAAAAGTATACTTTCATTAAATTGCAGCTTTCCTGACAGGGAGAGTGTTGTATTGAATATGAAATTATACCTCTCAACTGTATGAATTTTCGAAGAATGTCTGGATTTTTGCCTCATCTTCCAATTTGTGTCTTTTGCTTAGGAAATAAAAGTAGTCATCCAAGGTAATGCAGTCCCAGGGAGTAAGAATGAGACAGCAGCCTAGGGTTAATGGGTCAGTAGTGGATTGACTAATGTGGAACTGTAGCATATAAAGTTTATTATTTTATTTTGACAGACAAAAAAATCACCCAGTACTGTCTTGTCATTGGTGGGTTCTAAGCAGTGGCAGATTGGACAACAGTAAGCATATCTTTGGTGGGTCATCAATACTGGCAAATCAGGTGGGCACAATGTAATTTTTAAATGTTGGGGGTTTTAGTGTGTATGTGTGTGTTTATGTGTTGGGAGGGCTGCAACAGTAGATGATTATTAAAGACAGAGACTTACAAACTGTGGAGAATATGTTTCTTTGTTTCAAAACGTGATACTCGGTATTAGGCATGCCAAAATAGATTTTTAAGACATAGCTTCTTGCCATTTACAGTGGATGGATATTTACATTTAATGGACAATGTTAGCAGTATGAGTGTGGTCCTGTAGGGATCTGGAGGATGCCAAGTCTAGTAAGTGTAAGTAAGTGTAAGTATACCACTGCCAATGTCTTGTAAAGTGACCTGAAATGGATATTGGGATGTTACTGAAAAAATACAGCAAGTGGGCTTTGAAATGTAGTTTAATTACACAAGTGCACTTGCAATTTACAGGCCATAATTTAATTTATTTCAGGTAGTCCAGATCCTGGTAGATTGTATACCATTAGACTTAATTAGGGAGAGGTGTCATTCTGTGGAAATAAGAAGCCCTAGTTTCAGTGAAAGCTCTGTGGTTGTTTGCAGGTAGGAAGTTGCAGGATGTGGCTCCAGTGTGTTTTATTATTTTTAATGGATTTGTCATTTCAAAGTATGGTTTTCTTTGTTGCAAAAGAAGGCAGGATTGAATGAGCCATATAATGCTTAACTGACAATAATGGGATATAAACATTATACATGATGTATAAAGTTTGCAGCTACACTTGTTTCAATGGTGCCTGTGATGCATAACTATTTTTGGGTCTGTGCCCCACTTTTATTTTTCGCTTTGTCCGGAATTCTTGCTCTAAGGTTGAGAAGTATGGTTCCATGCTAAATCAGAAGGTTGTATTTACCTTGGAAGACTTTTCAGCGTAATTATGAGAAACAGAGCGTTTTTAATATCTCCACTTATTTCCAATATAAACTGCCATGTAACCTTGCAAATAACTTTCTTATTAACCTACTTTAATTCTTTTGGAATTGACAGGTATGCGTCATTGGTTCGGACGTAAGCATAGTGTGCTGTGACTGATTTCTTGCAGCAGTCTCTGGTTTACTTATCACAATAACTTTTCTGTATTTCTGGGTGTGTGCTCAATTTAACAGTTTTAAAGATGTTTTCCAAAATTAAATAAATACATAATAAGTAAAAAAAAGTAATCTTTTCTTCACTTTGAGTGATTGACAAAGTCTGGAAATTTGTTTTTTTCAAAAGCGATGGTCAGCATTACAGTTTAGTAAATGGTCAGTTTGTGAATAACTTCTGCACAAATTAAAATGTCTGAATGTCAAATGGCTTTAAATTGGAGGGAAGTTATATGTTTACTCCAGTATGTAGTATGATCTTAGAGAGTTTATAGATTTCTTATTGATTTAATTTTTGTTGAGCAGTTGTTTGTTGATTTATTGATGGTCCTTTTGGTGGTGGGAAATTGCATGGATGAATCCATCTCTATTATGATTTTTTTTCAGATATTTTGACTTCCAGACAATTTCAATCAGTGAGACTGTGTCATGTAATCACTGAGGTTGCCTATTTTACAAGTAGGGGCTCTTTTGTGTGTGTGTGTGTGTGTGTGTGTGTGTGTGTGTGTGTGTGTGTGTGTGTGTGTGTGTGTGTGTGTGTGTGTGTAAGAGAGAGATTTAATATGTATACTGAATATATTTTTGCAAATGGAATTCTTAGTTAAATAGGTCTCTCTTCTTAGACAGGTAGACTTGAGTAACCAATATTAGATCTCAGCCATCCAGCTGGGAAAGTTTAGTATGTGGATTTTCCTTCCGGTTTGATGAAGGCTATGCTACTTACTTAAGGAGTACATTCATGGCTATCCATCCAGTTGTAGTGTTATTGAACTACATTGTTTGATAATGAGAGGAGTTTTTTACAGAAGTTGAAAGTTTTTGTGTCAAGAACCTGTCCATACAAAGTAGCTTGTTTATGTTGCAGTGAAGGCTGTGGTCTTTGTAATGAGTGTTTTTAGTATAACCGGTATTTTTGAGGAGGAGAAAGTCTCTTAAGGCAGGATCTTTCTTAGCTTGGAAAGCAAGCCAGTGATGAAATTTATAGGGGCCAGTGAGAGACAGAGAAAAGCAAGAAGCTTTTTAGTCTGCTTGGATAACTAAGTGAACTTAGTCCTTTGACCTTTTTTGTCAGAAATGGTTGTAGTCTTTCTTTTGGCAGGGTGTTTTGCTGAGGCACGTGCCAAAAGGGATGTTGCGCTCAATAATTGCTCTTGTAAAGGAAGAATACAGGGATGTTATGACCTCCTTGTCCCTGGATGAGATACCCTTACTAATGAGGTGGGCCATGTAAAAAGCTTTCCGTACAACGGAGACAACGTGGTGGTCAAAAGTCAGGTTTCTATCAACCTGGGTGCCCAAGCACCTCACAACTGATTGTGTGCTTACAACATTGATATTAATGTGATACTTTGTGGGAACATCACTCTCCTCAAAGGGGATGATTGTGCATGTTTTGGCATTTAGCTTGAAGCCATGTTTCTGGCACCAGTCATTTGTTTGGGTGGGACCCTCTTGTAGCTTATTCAGAATTGTTTTATTAAGTCAGTAATGTGAATTCTTTACTTTATTGCAAATTTGTTGGCTTATTTTTGTGGATTATAGTACTGTAGGACTGCTAATGTTGACACTGTATGTAGATGGACTGCTGGAGTGGTTTTCCCAGTGAGAAATGCTACTGCTGTAGTGAATATCTCTTTATTTGTAAAAAAAATATCTATATATTAACTAAGATGTTAGAGTTAACTGTTAGATTAGAGAATTAAAACCAGAATGAGAATTAGAATTTTAAGGCAAATATTAGGCATTTATTACATTTATTAATTGTTTGAATGCACCTACAGTATAGCCAGGAGGTTGACTTTGGTCTCCCGTGGCAGAGAAAGAGTTAACTATATGATATATTTTATATGCGGCCCCAAGACAATTTCTGTTCACTCAATGTGGCCCCGGCAAGCCAAAAGGTTGGACACCCCTGTTTTAAATGATTGGAGATTCCCATTTTAAATAGCTACCACAGCAGTAATAGCTTTGCAATGCTTGTTGCTGGCTGGGGATTTAGTGAAGGGAAGCAAGCAAGCAAGTGCTATTTAATGTTTGAGTTTAGCAGCCTGACAAATTTCTCTGAAAGAGTTTTCTTTAATTTTTTAACATATCTAAAAAGGTACAACCACTACATTATTCAGTACTACTAATGGAATATATAGGAATCTTCAGCTATTCATTCACGTCACAGTGTAAATGAGGTAAGGGTAACCGTAACACATGTAGCAGTACTTCCAGGCTTAGATGCGACATTTCTCATGTATCATTGCCTCTGTCCTCATATTAGAGTGTTGCTGTTTTGTTAAAATTATCAGCTGTATACATTATAACACTGAATCTCCTGTGGCTTGTATTTCAAAACTATATATAAATTGCATCCATCAGCAATTTCTATGACTAACGCTGCACTAGAGGTGGCTACACATGGGTAAGAATTTGTAAACCTAGACTGCATGCTTTAACCTCTAGCTGATTTCTTTCAAGTTTTATCCAGAGGGAGAACTGTTTTCTACTGAACCAACCTATAAAGTCTCCCTATTAGAGTTTGGAGGCCTGCTAATGTGATTTTTGATAACTATGGGTTATAAGTTGCAACTGAGTCTGTCAAAGTAGGGGGATACACTGAGATGCCTCAACCACAACCTTATATTGAATTCTCCTTCAGGCACACTGTCGGTGCCACTGTTCTGAGTATTGAATCTATGGTCTGCAGTCGTTAGGATTTCAACAGGCATCTGCCTCTCTAGTTTCCACACAGCCTTCAATATTGATTTATGAAATTGCTTGTTTTTTCCTTTAGGTCAACTTTTATGACAACCTCTGATTAGTTTTTACTTTTGATATATGTTTATTTTTAATCAAAACTTTATAACCATTCCATATTTTTTTCTTTCCCAAGCTGAATTACTTTACAGTTTTATGCTCACCCTAGTGATTTTCATCCTTTTTTTTTTGTGCACACACAACCAGTATTTTTAACTGCTGAAAACTTCTGCTGTGAAATGCCCAAAAAGTATTGAGAATTCCTGTCTCAAGCATTTTTGAAGACATGGCCTTTTAGTTATACATATGATTGCCAGGTCACCAGCTAGGACCTGCACTGGCTCTGTCTTTAATGCACAGAAGGAGCACTTGACATAA
>NC_056741.1:80846156-80937831 GCF_019279795.1 Protopterus annectens
CCCTCCATAAAGGTGGCAACTCTACTGAATTATCTAATTACATACCCATAGCCATAGCCATCCTGTCATCTCTGGCAAAAACTATGGAAAAATGTGTCCAAACAACTTCTGTACTTTCTAACCTAAAACAACCTTCTGGCTAACTATCAGCATGACTTCAGGCCAAATCATAGTACTACCACAGCTCTCCTCACCTTCTCAAATGCAATAAACTATAACAGGAACAACAAGAAGCTATCCTCAGCTCTTTTCTTGCACCTGTCCAAGGCTTTGGATATGGTTAACCACCATCTTCTCATTAACACCCTGGCAACAATGTCTCTATGCAATCACTCTCTCCACTGGTTCGAATCCTACCAGTACAATAGACAACAATCTGTCTTATGGCAGAACAACCTCTCAAACCTCCTACCTAACACCCTAGGTATCCCCCAGGGGTCTATTCTGGTTCCACTTCTGTTTTCTATTTTTATTAATGACCTCCACACTGTATGCAGACAACTCAACGTTGATCTGTACTGGCACCTCACAAACAAAGCTGCTAACAATAACTCAAATTACTTTTAACCTAGTATAGAACTGACTTGCCTCTCGCTGTCTGATTCTAAATCCTAACAAAACAAAGCTCCTACTTTTCTCCCACACCCAAAGATCCATGGTGCTAACACTCTCCATTAAGTCCAATAATGGTACCATAATCTCACCAGATGCCCATACAAAACTCCTAGGATTTATTGTAGATAATCTTAAGTTCAATGTGCACATCAACAAAACTATCAAAATCATTAACAGAACAATGGGCTCACTATATAGGCTAAAGCTATTCCTTACCCCACCTGCTTGGACTGCCATTGCCCACTCCTATGTACTATCTACCCTCTTCTATGCTTCCCCTTTACTTGCCAACCTAAATAAAACTGATCTTAAACTCTCAAGCTGCTATAATAACATTGCTAGATTTGCCACTGGTCTCCCTTACAGAACACATCATTATAAAAATCTAAAATATCTCGGAAGGATAGAGCTACCCAGGCAGATTCAGTATAATCAACTTATTGTGGCTCACAAAGCACTCAACCAACCAGAAAATACACCTGCACTGAAAAACATCATCCAACTTCACTCCAACTCCAGATCACTCTGCTCATCTAATAAACTGGTAGTGCAAACCATCAAATCCAATAATACAGCAGGTGACTCCCTGTTCGCCAACTCTGTTGGCAAAATTTGGAACTCACTTCCTGCTAACTTTACCCTAGATACCACCCTATCTCCTTTCAAAAAAAATCTCAATGAGTATTTCAAGTCTCACTGGATACGTCCCTGCTCCAAGCCAGACAAAATCGTTATTCATATTAGGGTACTTATACTGTGTTTGTAAATGGAACCCTAATAACTTGTTATTTGTTAAGCCAGATCAGAAGTTTGTTAGACTGTATACATTTAACTGTGACTGTAAAGTGTGTTTTGTTTGTACAATGTTATTATGACTCTTGTTTTATCTGTAAATTGTGTTAAATGTGTACGTTACATCCATTGGAGCTTTTCTTCCCAGGCCTCCGCTGAAAATGGATATGTATCCAGTCGGACTACCCTGGTCAACAAATGTAAAATAAATAAATAAAAAATAAAAATTCTCAGCTCTGTGGCTAGCACCTAAAGTAATATAATCACAATCCGTTACAGTGGAATGATAGGATCGTATCAAGTTACTAGTCTACTCGCCCTGAGGCCTTTATAAGCCTAGCCAATAAATTAGCCCATGTGCCCAAAAGTCTGCACCTGATGGTCCTGTCTAGCAGGGACACACGTGGAATCCCAGGGGTGTAATTTTCTATTTCCCATTCCAGTCATCCATGTTCGTCTTAAAATGGGATACTAAAGTACTCTGCTTGACATGGAGAGGGAGTCTATTCCACAGATGAGGGAGTCTCTGGAAGACAAATCTGTCGTGCCAGCAAGTCTTATTGATGTTGCAGACCATGTTGAGGTTTTGCATGCTGGTCACATGAGTGGAATTTGGCTGTGGATATGCAGCAATTTCATCAAGGTGGAGTCCGTGATTGCTCTGTATGCTAGACATAGATCACCTCTGAGGAGTCTGTATGTGATGGAGAAGAGGGACAGGGCTTTTAGCTTATCCCTGTAGGATAAATTTTTGAAGCCCTGTATTCTTCTGGTCAGGGACCTCTGTGGTCTCTCCAGCTGCTGCAGGTACTTCATGAGTTACATTCCCCACAGGGCATTCTACTCCGTGATGGGCCTGATAAGGGAGGAATACAGGGAAGTTATGAATTCCTTATTCCTGAAAGAAATACCCTTACTAATGAGGTCAGCCACGTAGAATCTCTGTACAATGGAGGCAACATTGTGTTCAAAAGTTAGATTGCTGTCAATTTGGGTTCCCAGGTCCTTCACAATTGCTTCAGTGCTTAGGAAGTTATTACTGTGAAAATTTGTGGAGATGTCACTCTCCCCACAAGGAAGGATGATGCATTTTTGGTGTTAAGTTTGAGGCCGTGTTTCTGGCACCAATCATCTGTCTTGGTGAGACCCTCTTGTAGTATGCCTACATCACTAGGGGAGTTGATGACAGTGCCCAGCTTGCAGCCATTTGCAAAACTGGTCAGCAATATACCTCTGGTTTTGGCTTGTACCTCGGAGAAGTATATCTCAAACAGCAGTGGTCCCAAGACTGATCCCTGATGTCTTTACATGCGGTGGTTTCAAAACTAATGCTGAATATTTTTGTAGGAAATTTGTATCATATGACATGGAATTTAATGTAGCACTAATTGTAACATTACAGTAATGAGTATTGCTTACAAGCTTCCTTTCATACTTATAGAATAGCCATCTAAGGTAGATACTGCAAATATATAGTGTCGTAACTTTCTAAAATTGTCAGAGCAATATTTAAATTGTATACCTATTGTTTTGTGCCCTTGTCCCTTCGTTATTTTAGCATTTTATGAAGGATATGAAGTCAAGGAACTCAATTGTATATCATTAATTAATGACTTCAGTCATAGGTTCATAGGTTTATACTAGGCTATCTGCCCCAAGGCATTTATAAGCCTAGCCCGAATTTTTGTGGCTTACGCCACCCCTTATATGAAAAAATACTGTACCCATTAGTTTGTTGTGCCTCTGTCCAGCAGTGACACAGAGATGATTCCCGGGGTAAACTTACGATCTCCCATCCACAGGTCAAGATTTCTCTTGAACAGAACCAGCGAGGCGCTCTGCCTCACATGGACTGGGACTCTATTCCACAGCATAGGGAGTCTCTGAGTGATAAATCTATCCCTCCAGCACGTCCTATTTATATCCGTGCTAAGGTTTAAGTCGCTTGCTCTAGTGGTTTTGGTGGATTTGGATTTTTTGAGGTGGAGCATGTCCATTAATTCCGGGTTGGACATGGCCTTGTATGTCAGGCACATGTCACCTCTGAGCAGACGGTATGCGACTGAATAGAGCTGGAGTTTCTTCAATCTGGCAGCATATGACAGATTTTTTTTGTCCCTTTATCCTTTTGGTGAGAAACTTTTGGGGTCTCTCCAATTGCTGCAGATGTCGGGCGAGTTACATCCCGAATGGGGCATTGTACTCAATCATTGGTCTGATAAGTGAAGAGTACAGGGGAACAATGACCTCACTAGATCTGGATGTGAATCCCTTCATGATCAGGTGGGCAATGTAGAAGGTCTTTCTAACCACTTTAGCAACGTGAGTGTCAAAAGAAAGGCCACTGTCAACCTGGGTCCCCAGGTCCCTGATAACCTCTTCTGTGCTTAGTGGATTGCCACCTATATAGTAGCTTGGGGTTACCTTGTTTTTCCCGAAGGGTATGACTATACATTTTTTGGTGTTTAACTTCAGGCCATGGCTCTGGCACCAGCTATCTGTTTCCGTGAGTCCCTTCTGAAGGATATCTGTGTCCAATGCACTTTCCACTATGGCGCTCAGTTTGCAGTCGTCTGCAAACTTTGTCAGCCAAAGTCCTCCCATGTTGGCCTGTACTTCTGAGAAGTAGATGCCGAACAATAGGGTCCAAGGATCGAGCCCTGTGGGACACCACTTGTGACCGGCTTGGAGTCTGACATGGCGCCAGCAACTCTAACCCTGTGGGTTCTGTCCTTAAGCCAGTTTGCAACCCATCTTGTGACATATGGGTTTACATTTAAGCTGGTAAGTTTTTCTACAATACCGAGTGGGGTATTGTGTCGAAGCCTTTGCAAGGTCAAGGTAGGCTGTATGGACTGCCTTTCCCTCATCAATGGCCTTGGTGACTGTTTCGAAGAAGTCGACCAAGTTTAAAAGGCATGATCTTCCCTTGACGAAGCCAAACTGGGTCGGGTCCAATGTCTGCAAGTCCCCTATATCTTTGTTTATGAGCTCCATTATGATCCTCTCCATAGCTTTGCAGACTAGACTTGTTAAGCTTATGGGGCAGTAATTACCAGGGTCCGTGAGGCACCGCCTTTGTGGAGTGGGACCACAGTTGCCGTCGCCACTCCTTGGGCACGTATCCTGTGGTAAGGCTGAGATTAAACAGCTGCCTTATGTGCGGGTTTAATTCCTCATTTAGCTCGTGTAGCACACAGCTGGGGACACCATCCAGTCCCATTGATGCTGTGTTTTAGCTTTAGAGAGCAGCTTTCACCTGCGCATTTGAGATGTCTGGGAGGCTACACTCCGCTGGGATAGTTATCTCTCCTTTAGGGAGAGGGGGTGAAGTTTGCACTGAACCTGTCTGCCAGTATGTTGGCAATGTCTGCGAGTTCAGTGATGTTTGTATCATTTTGGACTAATTCTGAGCATATCTGGGAGTTTCCACCCAGGTTCCTAACATAGCTGAAAAGGCCTTATGATTGTCCTTTGAATCCATGGCAATTTTTCTCTCAAAATTGGCCTTAGTTGATTTTATGAGTGCTCGTATTTTTTTACTAATAATGGTCAGGGGTGACTTCCCTTTTATGGATTTTGTTCTATCATGTAATAGCTTTCTCCTCTTATTGTAAAGTTTGTTAATGGCTGGGGTCCACCAGACTGGACGTTTGCCCTTTGTGGAAAGAGTCTTTGTTTTATTTGGGATTGCCTGATCCATGCAGTCCTGGAGGTGTTCATAGAAGGCATTTGTAAGGGCTTCCGCAGCTTGGGTTGTGGTTTCCACTGTCTCAGGGGCCTTGAAGGATACCACACCAGTCTTGAGTAGTGTGAAGTTTGCTTTAGAGAAGTTCTTCACTGTGGTCTTTTTTGTTTGGGGTGGGGGCGGGATGTGGATTTCCAGTGAGATTAGTTTATGATCAGATCTCACCAATGAGGATATACTTCGGTGTGGAGCATTTTGTCCCCATGTTTGTGATAATGAGATCTAGTATATTTTCTCCTCTCGTGGAACAGTGACTAGCTGTTCCATGGCATTTGAATTTATGAACTCCAGGAACTGTTGGGCTAGAAAGTTAGGGCTTGAGTAATGTTCCCAGTCTATATTCGGGTAGTTGAAGTCACCCAATATGATGGTGTTTGGAGATACATTTATACCCTCCAGTGTCTTCAGGAAGGCTGTATGGGGTTCCTGAGTTTGAGAGGGTGGCCTGTAGCATGCTACAATTTGTAGAGCAGTTTGCCTATGGTTAGTTGCACCTGGATGGTTTCCGGCCGTGCGTTGCCACCAACCTGGAGGTGTGGGTATCCTTTATGAATATGGATACACCCCTCCTTTTGTGGTGTGGTCCGGGTTTTGGGGCGGAATGCATGATATGAGGTAAAACCTGATAGTGCGGGTGCTCTCAGGAGCCTTGAACCAGGTTTCAGTTACAGCACAGACATCGATGTTCTCCATACTGAGAAGGGCCTCGAGTCGTGCATTTTGAGATTTAGACTTCTGGCATTGAGCAGCATTACCCTCAGTTTCTTCCCATTTTGTTTTCTAGGGTGGTAGGTTTAGAATTTGAGCCTTGCCTAAAAAGGCACTATTGGGGTGGCAAGAGCCTTAGCCAATATCCGGAATCCCAGGGTGACAGGTGCAAGCCGTCCCTTGCGAGAAACAGCGTGGCTTGTCAAGCATGTCATCCCAGGCAGACAGACACTGGATCCCCTTTGAATGACACCAGACATTAAGCCAATTGTTAAAGCTGATCATCTTGTCTCTATATTGTGGCATCATTCTTGGTGAAGGAAGGATACTGCTCAGGGTTAGGGTCATACCTGCCTGGGCTACATAATCAGAGAGCTCCTCTATGTCTCTTTTCATGTAATCCAGGGAGGTGCATCTCAGGTCGTTCACACCAGCATGGACAATGACTGTGTCATATTTGTACTTGCCGTGGAGTGACCCGAGTGCTTGTGTTATGTGGCGGATTCTAGAGCCCGATAGGCAGCTTACTGTGACCCTCTCCTTGTTCAGCCTGGTGAGTGGGACGTCAGTGTGTCTGACTATGGAGTCACCTATGACAAGTATGTTTGGTGTTGTATTTGGCTTTAAGGGCTGTGACTGCTTTGCACACTGCTTTTGTGGTTTATGTGTTGCTTGTGGGGTGTCTTGAGGTAGCAGTTGTTTGGGTGTCTGCTTTGGAGGCCTCTGCTGTTTAGGTAAATTTTACTCAGAGCCTCCAGTATGTCTTTGTGTGTTTATGTGTTTGATTCAGTGGTGTGGTAGCATTATGTGAGGCTAGTTTTGTGGTGTGTGTAGTTGCCTTCTCCTCCTGTCTGGTCTTGCCAGTCCTGAGTTGAGAGAGCTCAGCCTCCAGTTTGGCTAAATAGCTGCATCTCTCACAAGTATTTGTGTTATGTGGGAGGAGGAGAGGATTGTCTGTGTACATGAGGCAGTTATAACATTGCCTCAAGATTCCCAGATTCACCAGCTGGACCGGAGAGGAGATTGACAACTGACCTTTGGACATGCTAGAATAATATTGGGAATTCCTTAATAATTGAAAACAAGGGCCAGTGGGGAGTGAGGGTGTAGTGCTTTTAATTTTTAGTGCTGACTTATATAATTGCTTTAGTGAACAAGTGCCAGGTAACTTGAGTGCAATGTGTTACAAGTAACTAAATGCAAAAACGACAAACAGTAACTTTCTTTCAAGTGAAACAAGGAAATAAGTGCAGTAAGCAATGCAGATATCACTAGTGATCCACAGATGCGCTGAGAAGCCGCGTATTAGGTGGAATTAGCTTCCAGGGAAATAACAAGCAAACAAACAACAAGCATATAAACAAAGCTAGATTCAGCAGGCCTGGATCTAGTCTATGCTAGAGCAAACAAGGTGTACCAATTTCAGTAAGATACAGTTCAAATATTCAGGCACTATAAACCTTTAACCAGAAATTCCCAGCTCGGAAGGGCAGAGTCCAGCCTCTTCTCCCACAAGAGTGCAGACCACGAACCTTCTTAATGTAAAATAACTGGCCTGAAGCCCAAGTGCCTAAACCAGAACTAATACACTTGGACACTGGGCTCTCAATCAGCAGTTCCCAACTTAGAAGGATGAAAGCTACCTGTCCTGCCACCACAGTGCTTGCCACAAACCTTCCTAATGTAAAACAACTGGTCTGAAGCCCAAGTGCTTAATCCAAAAGACTTAGAATGATAGCTACACTTTAATCAAGTTACAACCAAGCAGTAATAAATACAATTGAATACTTTAGAGAATGTCTGGATTAGTGCTCAAGTTACACAAACAACGCTAGATCCAGCAGGCCCGAATCCAGTCTATGCCACAGCAAACAAGGTGCACCAACTTCAGTAAGAAGCAGTTCAGATATGCATGCACTATAAGCCTTTAACCAGAAATTCCCAGCTCAGAAGGGCAGAGTCCAGCCTCTCCTCCCACAAGAGTGCAGACCACGAACCCTCTTAATGTAAAATAACTGGCCTGAAAGCCCAAGTGCTTAAACCAGAATTAATACACTTTTAGAATAACAGACATTGAGCCCTCAATCAGCAGTTCCCAACCTAGAAGGATGTAAGCTACCTGTTCTGCCACAACAGTGCAGACCACAAACCCTCTCAGTGCAAATCAACTGGTCCGAAGCCCAAGTGTTTAAACCAAAAGGCTTAGAATGAGTTACACCAAGCAGTAATAAATACAATTGAGTATTTTTAAGATGATGCAAAAGTAAAATGAAGTAGGTAGAAACACAAGTACAGTAAAAGCAGATGAATTTTTTTTTTTCTGAACAAGTGCTGAGATCAAAGAAACAGATTTGAGAGCTGAAACTAGAAAACTGGCTAGTTATAAGAAAAGAAAAACAAGCTAGAAGGCTTCCCTCAAACACAGAAGGGCTTGGGGGCTCAGAAGCCTACAAATAGTCTATACCACTTAACAGGAAAGGCAGGAAACGAGCTTCATTTTTTTTTCTGTTTCCCAGATGCTCTGTTTGTACACAGTAGGAGTGCCTGAAATCAGAATATGATCTCACTGCACTCAGTTGAGTGAGCAAATGAGATGAGCCCAGAGGCAGGCTGAGGGGCAGGCAGTTTCAAGGCCACAAAGATTAACACCAATGTGGGTGGGAATAACTGAAGAGCAGAAAGACTGTCAGTTCAGTTAATATTCCTTCAACACAGTCTAAATCAAATTAAATACTGTATTTTTTTTTTTTAAAAAAAAGTGCAGATAAAGGTACTTAAATTCTCTTATACGTCCAGTTGAATATAACCAAGTTGTTAGCCGGCCAAAGCTGAGTTTTTTAAGCAGAAATATTTCACAAATTCACCACTTAACTAGGCAAGGACAGGAAATCAAAGAATGTGGCTACCCCCACACCTGTAATTACTAGCAAATAACAAAATTCAGCAAACACTAGCTTCTGTTCAAGTTACTAAAGAGCAGAAGAGCAGAAAGACTGCCAGTTCAGTTAATATTCCTTCAACACAGTCTAAATCAAATTAAATACTGTATTTTTTTTTTTTTTTAAAGTGCAGATAAAGGTACTTAAATTCTCTTATACGTCCAGTTGAATATAACCAAGTTGTTAGCCGGCCAAAGCTGAGTTTTTTAAGCCATCATTGATT
This sequence comes from Protopterus annectens, assembly GCF_019279795.1. Taxonomy (NCBI): domain Eukaryota; kingdom Metazoa; phylum Chordata; order Ceratodontiformes; family Protopteridae; genus Protopterus; species Protopterus annectens. Next base: position 80,855,182 of record NC_056741.1, read on the forward strand.
TGTCCTCATTGATTTGCCCGAAAACCACAAATTTTATGAACAAACCAAAAATATGAGTCAGATATATGGACATGCTGCAAAAATATGGGCAGTTCATAGTTACCCAGGGAGGGTGGCCTAATGGTTAAGGTGTTTGCCTTACAAACACAAGGTGCAGGGTTTGAGTCTCACAAGGGATAATTGGCTAGTCTTACAATGGCTCGCAAGGGCAGTTAGCTTTAGTACTAACCTATGAACCTATGAACCTATGCCCAAATCATTCACATTCTCCATAAAACTGAAGCAACTTTTATTAAATCAGTATTTAGAAATTATGCAAAGACTTATATACTAAAAATCAGTCATTTACTCACAAAACATATTCATACACAAATTTGTCTCAACATACACCTCAGTTTTAGTAAGTAATTGCATTAAATAACAAAGAAGAATATTCACAAGTGGTGATCTTTAAATGTGTGCAAACTGGTCCCTGTGCATTACAAACACAAGCTATTAGCACACCATTTTAGCTTTTATCTACCATAACTACTATTTACAACACAAAAAGAGTGCTAGCAAGGGGGAATCACAGCTGGGTTTCTGTGAAGATACTGAATACCATTAGTAAGCCTCCACCATCCTGTTTTTGAAGCCTTACTGCTAAATATTCTGTGTGTGTGTGTGTGTGTGTGTGTGTGTGTGTGTGTGTGTGTGTGTGTGTGTGTCTGTCTGTATGTATGTATGTATGTACTTACATATGTATGTATGTATTTAATTTTTGAAACCAAAAAGTAATTAATTTTCACTCATAAATCATAAAGACTCAATAAACATGCAGACATGCACCACCTCTCAGATCTCCCAAATTCAGGGCAGCACATCTAATTTTTTCTCAAACTTTTGTTTCACCCTCCTGAATTTGCAAATTATTTTGAGTTAATAGCACCAAATAACAGTACCTAATATGCAATATTTTCCCTAATTATTTTTCCTTTGTCCATAATTCCAAGTTAAAAGAGGTTCTCATCCAAACAAATGACAGGTGCCAGAAACATGGCTTCATGCTGAATGCCAAAAAAAGCTGATCATCCCCTTTGGGGAGAGTGACGTCACCACATATTATCACATTAATAACAATGCTTTAATTGCACAATCAGTAGTAATGGATTTGGGCACCTAGGTTGATAGCAACCTGACTTTTGACCATCATGTTGCTTTCGTTGTACGGAAAGCTTTCTACATGGCCCACCTCATAAGTAAGTGTATCTCATCCAGGGACAAAGAGATCATAACATCCCTGTATTCTTCCCTTATAAGGCCAATTATTAAGCACAATGCCCCCTTCTGCATGTACCTCGCAAAGCACATGCAGCAGCTGGAAATACCACAGAGGTTCCTCACCAGGAGAATCCAGGGCCTCAAACATCTACTCTACACAAATAGGCTAAAAGCCCTGTCCCTCTACTCAGTTTAATACAGACTCCTCAGGCAACCTCTGTCTGGCATATAAAGCAATCTCAGACCCTGACTTGATGGGACTGCTGCATATCCACAAGTCAAGCTCAACTCAACCCGTACAAGTGACCTCAAACTAGTCTGTGATATCAGTAGGACTTGTTGGCAGGACAGATTCATGTCCCAGAGACTCCCCCATCTGTGGAACACACTCCTTCTCTACATCAAGCAAAGTACCTCATTATCCCTTTTTAAGCGCAATTTGGAAAACTGGATGGGAAACAGAAAATACACCCCTGGGATTACACCTGTGTTTTATTTTTATTTTATTTATTTATTTTACATTTGTTGACCGGGCTAGTCTAGCTGGATATATTTCCATTTTCAGTAAAGGCCCGGGGAGAAAAGCTCCACAACAAAACATAACAATGACACATGTTGATAATAAAGAAATAAAAAAATAAAAATAAGAATATAAAATTAGTAATAAAATCAACAAAAGTTAAGGCACACAAACTGCAGTAGTCATGAATAGTGCTAGTGTTCCTGCTGGACAGGGGCTTTGGGTACTGACTTGTCTAAACATGGGTTAAACTCTTGGCTAGGCTTATAAGGGCCTCAGGACCAAGAGCCTAGTTAAAGTCCTATGATCCTATAAAGATAGTCGCAAAAAAATACAGGCAAAGGCATATGGCTGTACAAAATTTCACAATACAAAAAAATAAGAAAACAAAATGGGAAAGTAGAAAAGAGGATTAGTAATGGGGAAATTTAAGAAAGAGAAACTAAAGTTATGGATTACATGAGAAGTGAAGGATTTAGTGTAGAAGATCCTATAGTGGTAATGTCACAGCATGATGTAACAATGAATCTAACAAATTAATGAGAAACAGGTGAAACAGGAAGCATGTGATCACTTGCCACATGAAGATTTTCTACAGCTTTCAGAATACTTCTTTTTTGACTAAAAGGGTGTAGGCTAGTGAATATAAATAGGCATTAGAGAACGTGTCCTTACTGTGTATGGTAGATTTAAACTTCCCGTCTTCCACTACTTTGTAGATAGTATTATCGAAATATTGTACTTTATCCCATCTAATACAACGGGTAAACCTCAAAAGTCTGTGGTGCTGTTAATGTAAGCTATACATTCTGTCAACACTGTCTCAGGCCCTGTCCAAAAGATACACTGCATCCAGGTAACGCCAAAAACAGTTGCAATATTCGCATAGCTGGAATGGACCAGGTACGTCTCCTACAAAACTGACAAAAGGGGGGCGCACCATGCCCCCATAGCTACTCCTCTAGTCTGCTTAAAAAATTCTCCTTCAAAGAAGAGAAAGTTATTGTCCAGATCCAACTCCATGAGGTCCATACAAACTTGGAGGTCTTTACTGCCAAAGTCTGCCCACTCACAAATGGCCCCCTCAAACCATTCAAGTTCTAACTTGTGAGGTATTACAGTGAATAAATCCTGAATGTCCAAAGTTATAAACACCAGGTCTTCTTTGTACAGCCCATTGTCAATACTACATAGGAAATTCCATGAGTCTTTTAGTATACCCCTTTGTCGGGCCCAAACTTTTTTCAATCTGGCACCCTCAAACTTTGCCAATGGGTATGTTTTAGAGCCATTGGCAACCACAATAGGCCTCAAGGGGGGTCATTCTGATTTTTGTGGACCTTTGGGATCCCAAATATTGATGGTTTCCTGGGTTTTTCTGTCCACAAATATTTATAAAGGTACTGATTTTTCAAATCCTCTTCCACCCTCTCCCTCAAAATAAAATATATTTATCTATGCTAAGTTTATCTCACTCCTCGACACCCTCAAATATTTGGTAGTGTCATTTAATAATTCTAACATTTTGCCTGAGTATAATGTACTATCCATAATCACTACTCCTCCCCCCTTTGTCCAGCTTCATAATACTAAAATATTCATTTTGTCTGAGTTCATCATTTAATAATTTTTTCATCTCTAGAAAGATTAAAATTCCACCCATCTGTTACTTAGACCCTCCTTTATTTCCCTCTCGAGCTGTGCCTCAAAATTCTTTAACTGGGCATGTAAGGGCGGGTTCATAGTACTTTTTTTCCTTAAACTGTATATTTTATCCATCCAACCATTAATTTTGAACATGAGTTCAAAACATTTTCTGCCTTAAGAGATTAAGGTCTATTAACACATTAGTAATCTGACTATTATAACTGGGAATACATTTAAACCCTTTACTAAACAGTTCAAAGTATGTGGGGGTTATATCTACACTGCTAAAATTAAAAATACTAAAATTTCTATAAGTATACCTATTACCAGCAACTATAATCGAACCATCCTCCATTACCCCATCACCCCCATAGTTTCTTCCCTACTTCCTTACTTGGTACATAATGCAGTTTGGCTATCCAAAAAGAGTATAAGGCTAAAGCAGGGTAAAGAAATAGTGTAGAAAAAATGGTACAAATACAATACATCACAATATCTCAAACATCAAAATGCTCCACTTCTGTAATAAAAAGCAAATAAATGAAGCCAAAAAACTATACTACAACAACACTCTGAACAATAGCTAACACAACCCTAAAAAGATTCCAGTCATCTATTAAAGGAATCTTGCACCCTGGTCAAAAACTCAACCCTAGTCCCTACCCCAAAAATTATTCACTCAAACCTGCAATAGAATGAATCTCTTATTTCATAGGTAGTAGTGTTCTTAACCAAGGATTCCCACATCTAGTCCCAACCATGCCCAGCAGCCATATGTCACTATGTCCACTTTCACCATCAAACCATTTCCCTTATTCTATATAAAACAACTCAAACTCAAACCATGCTCAGCTTTAGCTGATGACCTTCTAAATGAGTACCTTAGAATAGTAGCCATTCTCTCAATCCTTATAAATGGGTCAGTCTTGACATCCCATGCTCCCTTTCTTTGGCAACAATCACACATTATCAAGCTACACAAAGTAGTAAATTCAACAGACATCACTAACCTTATACCTACATTGATCTTAGGTTTATCAGAGAATAGTAGGCTAATTGTCCTGAAGTCAGAATAAAACTGTGTATTCTGTGTTTATGAGGTGAACACCTTAACCATCATGCTAAACCCACCGTCTCTGAAGTACCTGAAAACAGGGCTTCCTTCCCCCCAAAGTACTAACATTGCACTTCTAATCCTTATAGATACTGTTAATAAAGAAAGAGATAATTTCAAACTAGTCTTCCTTTATTTTTATATCTGTCTATACCCTTCAATACGATTTGTCACAGCAAACTTCTACTTCAAATGTCCCCATTAGGTCTATTGCAGAGCACCCTTTGATGGTTCAAAAGCTACTTGCCCAACATATGTCAACACTATATGAGCTGAAATAAGTTATTTGTCACAGTTTCACAATCTCTCTACAGTAAAAAGTTACACATACCTGTAATAACCAGTCAGTAAAATGACACTGTACCCTCTCTCCATATCTCACAGTCACCACCAGTGTACCACAAGGTCTCCTCCTCTTTAACACTCCAGCACCCTCCACTGATCCACAAAACAGGCTTCTTTAATACAATATGCTGATGACTCCACACTGATACATGTATCAGTTAACTTGGCACATCTCAAAAAAAATAAATAAATACTCAGGAAGCTGTAACAGATACTGAAACATGGCTTTGTAACTCTCAAGTTATGCTCAGTCCCCCCTGGCAAAATAATGCTGTTTTACCCAGAGCTCTCCCTCATGAAAAACAACATTTAAAATCCTCACATCTAATAATACACCATCTGAAGTCCCTTCTAATAGCAAATAATGATTGAGGATAGTGGATGATTACAAGTAATACTGACTAATAATAATAGTAATAATAATAATAATGATAGTAGTAGTAGTAATAATAATAGTAATAATAATAATAATAATAGTAGTAATAGTAATAATAATAATAATGATAGTAGTAGTAGTAGTAATAATAATAGTAATAATAATAATAATAATAATAGTAGTAGTAGTAATAGTAATAATAATAATAATGATAGTAGTAGTAGTAGTAATAATAATAGTAATAATAATAATAATAATAGTAGTAGTAATACTAATAATAATGATAGTAGTAGTAGTAATAATAATAATAATAGTAACAGTAATAATAATAATAATGATAGTAGTAGTAGTAATAATAATAATAATAGTAATAATAATAATAATGATAGTAGTAGTAGTAATAATAATAATAGTAGTAATAATAATAATAATAGTAATAGTAATAATAATAATGATAGTAGTAGTAATAATAAATAATAATAGTAATAGTAATAATAATGATAGTAGTAGTAGTAATAATAGTAATAATAATAATAATAATAATAATAGTAGTAGTAGTAATAGTAATAATAATAATGATAGTAGTAGTAGTAATAATAATAATAATAATGATAGTAGTAGTAGTAATAATAATAATAGTAATAGTAATAATAATGATAGTAGTAATAATAATAATAATAGTAATAGTAATAGTAATAATAATAATGATAGTAGTAGTAATAGTAATAATAATAATGATAGTAGTAGTAGTAATAATAATAATAATAGTAATAGTAATAATAATAATGATAGTAGTAGTAATAATAGTAATAGTAATAATAATAATAATAATGATAGTAGTAGTAATAATAATAGTAATAATAATAATAATAATAATAGTAGCAGTAATAATAATAATAATGATAGTAGTAGTAGTAATAATAATAATAATAGTAATAGTAATAATAATAATAATGATAGTAGTAGTAATAATAATAGTAATAATAATAATAGTAGTAGTAGTAATAGTAATAATAATAATAATGATAGTAGTAGTAGTAATAATAATAATAATAATAAAAGTAATAGTAATAATAATGATAGTAGTAGTAGTAATAATAATAATAGTAATAGTAATAATAATAATAATGATAGTAGTAGTAGTAGTAATAATAATAATAATAATAATGATAGTAGTAGTAGTAGTAATAATAATAATAATAGTAATGATAAAAGTGGATGATGACCTCTACTTTGCAGATGACTGCAAGCTAGATGCAGTTACTGAATCCTCTAATGACTTGGCCATCCATCCTGCAGGGAGGTTTGTCTCAAATAAATAACTGGTGTCAAAATCTTGGTGTGAAACTACATACCAAAAATGTAACCTACCTCATTAAACCCCAAAGACCTCCTTGGTGAAGTCCACATAACTAACTCCTCAACAACCCTGAATTCACGCTTTCAAAACAACACTCACATCAGCCCATACAGCCACATCTCAGGTTGCCTATACGTCTAACCCTAAACAGCATGTCACAGGACATACACTGATGTCCATCTCACCAGTATGACTCAGTTATAGTCCATGTATGTGTAAATGACCGGAGATGTACCTCCCTAGACAATGTGAAGTGGAACATTGCGGACCTCTCAGAATCTGTGTTTCAGGCTGCCATGAGTTTTGCATTAAGCAGCATTTGACCTTCTCCAAGGATGAATCCACAATATGAAGAAGAGATGACTGACTAATTAGCTTAGTTTCTGGCATCATTTCAAGGTGATGCAATATTGGTCAGCATGGAAAACAGTCATTGTAATGTTGTTACACAAGGATAGCCTACCCATAGACCTTAGTAAACACAGACTCGTTAGTCTCAGTAGCCTCATATTGACCTATTCTACTTACTGTAACATTCTCATTTTACTATGTATAATTGTGGAGCTTTTCTCCTTGTACCTCTGCTGAAAAAGGGCAATAGCTCAGTCAGGCTACTCTGGGTCAACAAATGCCAAATAAATAAAATTTACAGAACATAGGCTCCTTGCTCACATTTTTAGGACATGCATACACATATGGGTTCTTTGATTCACCTTCCTGATTGTATTAAATTAAATTCTATGTATAATACAGCACCACTTGTTAGAGTGTGTTATAAATTTGTAGTTTTGCATGTTTTTCCAGTAAGCAATGAAACAAAATGCATGATACAATAATGAAAAAATTGCATTTCAGAAAATTTTAACCATAAAAATCCAGTCAAATTTCTGTCATTACAATCCACCTAATCTGCCCAAACAACAGAGACCTCCAAGGTAGAAACGCAAACAACCACCACATCCCAGCACAAACCATGAGACACATAGCTCACATTAAAGTGTGCCACTCAACCAAAGCCCATAAGGCAAAACAACTTAACCAATACACTAGTCATAGGTGACTCAATAGTAAGGCATACTGCTGTCCCACTCACTAGGATGAATAAGGAGAAAGTTACAGTCAGCTGTTGGGTGCTAGGATCCACCACATAATGCATGTACTTAGGTCACTCAACAACAGGTACAAATATGACTCTGTCATTGTCCATGGTGGTGTAAATGATGTGAGACGTACCTCCCTGGACAACATGAAAAGAGACATAGAGGAGTTCTCTGATTTTGTAGCCCAGGCAGGTATCACCCTAGCTCTGAGTAGCATCCTACCATCACACAGAATGATACCACAGTACAAGCAGAAAATGATTGACTTCAACAATTGGCTAAGTTTCTGGTGTCATTCTAAGGGGATTCAGTATCTGTCTGCCTGGGATGACATGATTGACAGAACTTGATGCTTCACCAGAGATGGCCTGCACCTGTCACCCCAGGGATTCTGGATACTGGCCAAGGCTCTTGCCACCTCTGTAGTTCCTTTTTTAAGTAATGTCCTAAAGTCAAAATTACCACCATAACCGCTACAAGCAAGCAAAATCTGAGGGTTATGCTAGTCAACGCTAGAAGTCTAATTCTCAAAATGCACTGTATCGAAGCACTCCTTACAATGGAGAACATCGACATCTGTGCAGTGACTGAGACCTGGTTCAAGGCTAGGGACAGCACCCCAGCACTACTAGGCTATAATTCACATCACACCTTTCAGCCCCTAAACCTGGACCTAAGCACTAAAGGTGGTGGTGTATCCATATTCATAAAGGATATGCACACCTCCAGACTCATAGCCCAACTTAACGCATCAGAGATACTTCAGGTACAACTAACACTGGGTAAAACTGAAGTCCAGTTTGTAGCCTGCTATAGATCCCTCACCATGTCCCAAGACCCCCACTCCACATTCCTAAACACACTGGAAAATATTAGTGTACAACCCAATACCCTTATACCACCTTTGGTGGCCCAGTTTAATTTGGAGTAGGTGGTAGAGGCTGTCACAGAGAGGTAGAAGTGGGTCAATTTGTGGCCTGATTGAGGAGCCTGCTGGAGTACATAGCAGACTTACTCACCCAGCTGGCCCTTATCACTGGGCTTCCAGGGTGTGCATGTCCCCAACCACTGGCCGTCTTGAGCCATCATGTGTAATGAATCCCTGTAATGTCCTTCTGGGTTGAGGCAGCAGTCAGAACAATGATGTTCATACCCCACCCTATCCCCAGCTAAGTGCACCCTGCTTGTTTTATATCACATCCCATACCCATACATCTTTGTTTATTTATTTACCCTTTGTTGACTAGCTAATCTCACTAGACACTAGACTAGTGGGCTCTTCTCAATGCAATTATAAAGTGGTATTTCTACTACTAGGGAAAATTTGGCCATGTCCTCAGGGAACTTCCCCTACTCTGTTTGATAAGTGCACTGAGATCTTTTACAACAAGTAAAGCTCCACCAACTGAAGCAGATGGACTTCGATTTAACATCTCATCCACAGGATAACCCATACAGTAGTGTAGTACCTCCTAATGTTGCACTGCATTGCCAGTGATCCAATCCCCCAGAGTAGGAATCTGGTCTTCCAGCAATAAAGTCACATGTGCTACCTGTTGCATCATTGACACACCTAGGCAATGATTTAAATTTTTTTTTCCTGAGCTGTGTAAAGGATCTTAATTGCCTAGAAGTAGCAAAGACTAACTGAGTTTAATGATACTGGATTCCAAGACAGCAAATGTTAGAAAATGGAATTCAAAATCTGTACCACCCATAATGGAAGTTTTGAATACTGAAAGGTGATTTGAACTGGAGGTGGGATTGGCAGAAAAGTGAAGGAGTGCATTTCTTAGAAATAAATGGATTTTGTTAGAACAATACTCAGGTGGACAAGTGCGTTTTAAGGGAAGGGAGGAATTATCAAATGTATGTAATTTTGGAGTGAATGAAAACTGTTAAAAGAAAACACAAGTGTATACTACACAACAATAGTAACGAAAACTGTACCTATGGTTTGTTGCCTTTTCTCAATGTGAGTACATGTTGCATTTGAAAATGTAATAATGTAATAAGGACATTTAAACCTGTGTAACTTAAAGAATGCTGCTTTCTGCTTTTATAATAAAGGTCTTGAATTAAAAAATGGTGTATAAGAGGATGGCTTATGGCCATGTATGATAAGTTGCCTTCTCAACGCAGGGAGAGTCCTTGATTGGAGCAACAGCAAATGATAGTGTGCTGCAGCAAAAGTGAACAGACTCCAGGTTTAATGAAGAAATTCAACAATCTTCCATTTGGAATCCAAAAAGATAGAAGTTGTAAGCCTTGAACTGTGTTAAAATTTGTTTGAATTATTGGTGTGACATACAGAAAAGGTCCGTTGTATTGTCTCTGTTCCTGCAATACATAAGGAGAGTCTGCACAAGTGTTTTTTCCAATAAACTTTCATTAATGTACAAACCAATAGTCTGTGTGGCATTATTTTATAGTAGTGTGTGTGTGTGTGTGTGTTTTGCAAATGCTAGACATTAGCAGAAAAATCATAGGTAAATAGATGTTTACTAGGCTAATGACCACAAGGCCTTTTTAAGCCTAGTCATGCATCCCAAATCTCTGACAAGTTCTGATACCCTTGATAAGTGTAAGCATCAGCCTGGGAGAAGGTTGCCTGTGTCCGTTACAGACATAGGTGTCAAACAAGGGATACATTTCTGGTTTCACATCCAATTTTCCAAGTTGCACTTGAATTGGTTTAGGGAGGATCTCTGCTTCACATGGATGGGGAGCCTGTTCCATAGACAGGGTAGTCTCTGGGATACATACCTATTTCTCCAGCAGGTCCCATTTATATTACAGGCAAGGTTTAAGTCTTTAGACCGGGTAATTCTGGTGCTGTTTGTTTTGTGGATATGCAGGAGGCCCGTCAGAATGGGGTCTGACAATGCCCTGTATGCCAGGCATAGATCTTCCCTCAAAAGTCTGTAAGAAATAAAATACAGGGATAGTGCCTTGATGTAGTCTGTATAGGACATTTTACTCACGCCCTGTAGTCTTTTAGTGAGGAACCTCTGTGGATGTTCCAATTTTTGTATATGCCTGGTTAGGTACATATCAAAGGGAGCATTGTATTTGATAGGTCTGATTGAGTGCTGAATACAGTGGAATAAATACTTCCTTGGACTTATATGCCATACTTTTGTTTATAAGTTGCACATCACAGAATGATTTGCTGACCACTGTAGAAAAATGATGGTCAAAGACTTGATTACTATCTATGTGTGTCCTTACATCCCTGATTACTGGGTCAACTCTAAGCGGTGTACTGTCAATTTGATAGTTACCAGGGATGGACGGGTTCCCAAAGGATACTATTACGCTTTTGTTGGCATTGAGCTTTAGTCCATGGCTCTGGAACCAGTTGTTGGTGTGTATCAGCCCCTGCTGGAGAACATTTGTGTCAGTGTGATATTCAATGACATCAGCCAGAGACCACTGAAATTGTCCTTGACTTCTGAGAACTAAATGCCAAAATGGAGCGGTCCAAGGACTGATCCCAGAGGGACTCCACTTGTGAATGGCCTCTTTGAGAGGTGGACTCCCCAATTCTAACTTCTTGGGTCCTGTTTGTTAGCAAGTTGGCAATCTACTGAGTCAAATACAGGTTTGTACCAAAACTCTGGAATTTGCCAAAATGCCCAAGTGGGTTATTCTATCAAATGCCTTGGCCATGTCAAGGTAAGCAATGTGAACAATTCTGCCCTCATCCATTGCTTTGGTGACCTTCTCAAAGAAGTCCACCAGGTTGAGTAGGCATGATCTACCCTTGACAAAACCAAACTGGGTTATATCTAGTGTCTGGAGGTTTACTTTCTCTCTATTGATCATCGCCATGATAATTATTTAAATGGCTTTACATATAAAACTAGGGAGACTTATGGATCTGTAGTTTCCAGGGTCTGTAGATGGCCCATCTTTGGGTAAAGGGATGACTAGTGACATTCTCCATTCATGAGGCACAAAGGAGGCTACAGTTTAATAGTAATTCAAAGGCCCTGATAAGTCATGTTTTATGCTATTTTAGAAGGCATCCTGGGATATTGTCTGGGCCAACTGATGCAGTGTTCTTGCTCGTACAGATAGCAGTGAGAACCTGTTCCCTAGTGATAGTAGGGGGAGTTATATTTCATGATATTTCCTGAGAGAAGGTTGAGAGGGAGAGAGAGAGGTAAAGTTGGAGCTGAATTTATCAGCCAGGAGGTTTGCTATATCTTCTGGCTCAGTATAGATGGCTCTTTTTGCAATGAGCTTTGCACACAACTGTGTAATGCCTTTTGGGTTGCGGACATAGCTACAGAAACCTTTGTGGTTGTCTTTGGCCTGGGAGGCCAAACTTACCTCAAATTTGCCTTCAGTAGAATTTCTCCTCTGTGTTGTTTGTTTACTTGGATTTGATTGCTATTTTCTTGCAGGGTGCTGCATCTCCTAATTTTTGTCACATTTTTTTTCCTTCTGATATACAGCCTATTGAGTTTGTGATTCCACCAGGATGGCTTGTTTTTTGAGTTAGTTCTGTACTTCTTCCTGGTGGGTACAGCTGCCTCATAAATTTCTGCTCCCCTTACAAAAATACAGGGTCAACTACTACCACACCAAATGGTTTTCCCTGATCCCCAGTCCTTTTCAGTGGCCTCAGTTGGAGACAAAATAATGCATACATACATACATACATGCATACTTAAATAAATAAAGTTGGACTGAAGTTCTAATAATGAAAAAAGTAATCTCTGACAAATGTCACCCACCAGAGAGCATCTGCCATCTTCAAATGGACCAAACCACAACTCAAAATATCACATAGAAAAATACATCACACATTGGAGACAAAGTTGAATAATTACAGATAATTTAGCAAGGAAGGTCATCTAGTGTAGGAAAAATGATAATGGGGTGAATACATGAGATGGCAGGGAAACATGCTACTCATAATAAATGACATACATACCACAACTTACACGAATATAAAAAAAATCGCAATCATGAGGATATGAAGAAAGCCGCAATAGGCAAGCATACCTGTATGACAAATGGTCACCAGAAGCAAAAACAAGAAACAAATCCACCAATCCGATCCTTATATCCACCAAAACAAGTCCTTGATGAATGCAATCATGTAACCATCCTGTTTTCACACACAGACTGCATCCCTAGCCCCACTCCAAAAGATAATGGACTTCTGTGCACAGCTCTAATGATATTTTTGCATGAAAATGAAAATAATGGCAATAGTATTGTCTTTCAGCTTGCTGCAGTCAGATGCATATGAAATGCTCCCACTCTCATCAAGTTACATAAAGCAGACATTTCAATAGGAACATTTACCTGCCCATCAAATTTTGGTTCAGATACCTAGGCAGCAAGATATTTACATGTCATACAATTAGTTGGGGACATATAGCTGAAGTGGCATTCACCTGCAGAGAAATATGGTTGTAATTGACAAATACCCTTGGTCAAACCAAAAAATGTGGTGTCATGCCCACCAGTTCAATAACCAAATGCTCAGGTGGAAAGTAATGTCCATGGCCCCTAGGCTGTAGGACAGGACAGCAGGCAGTATAGCAGGCATCAGCAGCAGGCTGCCCAGTGGGCTTATCAGTGGCAGTAAAAATAAACTGTACAATGGGCAGTGCCTTTATAGTGTGTGTGTGTCTGTGTGTCTGTGTGGACCACTACCCCTTCATATTGCCCAGGGAATATGCATATTAGAACATAATTGAGACTACAGTAACATGCAAGATTTTCTGCAAGCTGTAGGCATGTAGGCACACTTCTACATGTTGCAGTTACATATGCATGTACTATACACTAAGCACAACACAAGTTAATTATTCTGCCCCATGCACTTAGTTATTAAAGCCATGGACATCGCAGTATGTGCTTCTCTTTGCTCACAGGGAATTCACAACAACCCATCATGTGGCCTCCTCTATCTCTCTGCCACCTTTCTCTTCTTTCTCTCACTAATAACCTCTTACCATACACCACTCTGCTACCAACCACTATCACCTACTCTCCTTTACTCATTTAATGCTCACACTATCCCTCACCCACAATTGATCTCACTTTCTTCTCTTTCCCATTGCACCCCTTCAAAATTACCATATGTTCTAGTTCCTCTCTCTCTCCGCTAGTCTGAAACCAAGACAACCTCATCATACTACTCTGAACCTACATATATATATATATCTTCACACATTCATTGACACACTTCTCTTGAATGGGGACATCCATCCCAACCCAGGACCTCCTGCCTCTTCCCCACACAATAGTATAACTCTAACATATCTCTCTCACCTATCCCATCAAACCAACACTCCCTCACCCAAATCTCTAACAATTTACTCTCTAAGTATCAAAAGCATTGTAAATAAAATAACAGAAATTAACTCTTGTATTTAAGGGGTGGGAGGGTGACGTAATGGTTAAGGTGTTTACCTTAAAAGCACAAGGTGCAGGGTTTGATTCTCACCAAGGGTAACTGGCTAGGCTTAAAAATGGTCCATGAAGGCAGCTAGCCTAGTAATAATCTATGAAGCTAGCACATCTCCAGACTTTCTAACCCTATCATAAACCTGGCTTAAACACCACATCCTCAACTATGAAATCTTACTTCCTGGTTACAATATCTTTCGTTCAGACAGACCCAACAAGCAGGGAGGGGGGATGCTATCCTCTACTCCAAACAAATCAGCCTGTCTCAACTCACTCTGTCCCCGCTTCACACTTGAAGAAATTCTTATAAACTGTCACCTTAACCCTCACAAAAGATTTACCATAATCTCTATATACATTCTCCCTGGCAACAACATTCCTCTCCTAGAGAACTTTCTTTCCTGGCTCACTCAACATGACCCTTATGAAACCATCACACTTGGAGATGTCAACATAGACTGGTCTAAACTGTCCCCCTCATCCCCCTACCCATAGTCTCATGTATTTCACCTACACATAACTATCCCCAACTAGAACTAACAAAAACTCATCATCTGGACCTATCCTTGACTGGGTGCTCACCTCAGCTCCTCACGCATTACAAATTAGATCAGGTCTCGAGGGGTCGAGCATCCTTTGGCTCTATGGTGCTTAGGAATATTCTTCCATGAGACCTCCCAAGGCTAAAGTAGCTGGGATTCTGCCCCACTGTCAAGGATTGGGTGAAGATTGACAACACCAGATAAAGAAGTTATGTCTTACCATAATGTTCCATCTGTGTTGTTGATCTTCACCAAACCTTGACATCCCACCCACCTTCCCCTATCCTAAGACTCTTAGTAGATTAGATTAGCCCTAAGCTGGTTTTCTCATTAAGGGCTCATATATGGCCTCGTTCTCTTTACTGTCTATAATTAAGCATATTATTTTTTCTATATACTATTATTTGGCAAACTCGATCTGAGGTAATCTATGTGAGGAGCATTATGGGTAATGTCTGGCTTGAGAGTTTGGAAAGCGCAAGCTGGAAGATATGGCCGAGTCGGTTCTGAGGTTTGGAACTGAACCCACTGTCAAGGATTGGTGAAGATCAACAACACAGGTGGAAAGTTTTGGTAAGATATAACTTCTTTTTTTTTTAACTGTTTTCTGCAATAGGATGCCTTGGAATTGTTTTTGTTTGATGTCACTCAACATCTGAGAATGTGCCTGTCTGTCAAAGTGTATATTGATGAGACGGGACAGACTGGATGGGTTTGCTATTGCATATCCACTGGGAGATGTAACCCTACACAGGTATGAAAGTCAAGGGTAGGCATCACAGGAAACATGAGAAGGGCATACTAAGAGGGTTACAGTACATTTGGGGATACTAGACTATGATGATGTAGTTATAAATATGGAGGTCACTTACAGGTATTCCCACAGCAGTTGCATACAGCACATCTGTGCAGTACGTATAGTTAGTGGGTTGGCTTCTCACACCAATTTAGGTATTCAGCTGTATATGTGGGGCAACAGTCGCAGGTAAATAGGTAAATATGATGCAGGTTAATATATATATATATATATATAAATATATATATATACATACATATATATATATATATATATATAAATATATATGGGTCTACTTCATTTCACTAAAAAAAATTTCACTGAAACTCATTTCGTTGAAAGCTCATTTCACTGAAAATCAGTTGCCTGAGCACAATTCACTGAAAGCTCATTTCACTGAAAACTCATTTGACTGGAACTCATTTCGTTGGAAAGTATATGCGCTGTTCCCCACTGTAGTGTAATCCGGGAGTTAGTATATATAGTAAGGGGGTGTGGGGGGCACATCCCTCCACATTGGGGGTGTGTGGGGGCATAGCCCCCCACATAGCTTGGTTATATATTATGTGCCGTAAAGAGTTATTCATTCAACTTGTAATTATCCATGTCTATGGTTTCCAACATTTAAAATAGGCAGGAGGTATATACACTAACTCCAGGATCACACTACAGTGGGGAACAGGGCATATACCTTTCAGTGAAATGATTTTCAGTCAAATGAGTTTTCAGTGAAGTGAGCTTTCAGTGAATTGTGCTCAGGCGGCTGATTTTCAATTAAATGAGTTTCAGTGGTGTGTGTTCAGTGAAACAAAGTAGACCCATATTTTATATGTGTACATATATATATATATATATATATATATATATGTGTGTGTGTGTGTGTGTGACACACACACACACACACACACACACACACACACACACACACACACACACACACACACACACACACACCAATGCCCTGTTCTAAGTCAAGGGCACCCGTGTGCAAAAAATAGGACAAATACATCATACATCTTGCCACAGTAATTCAGAACACTATGTACTTTTCATGGCTGTGTCTTATTCAAACTCTGCTTCTCTGTTGTACAGGGTGTTTATGGCCACTGTTATAATGATATAGAAGAAAATCCATCAAGAGAATCTAGAATATTGGTTTGCTTTGTTGCTTGTGCTAAAATGAGTTTTTGAAATGTTACTTCATTGATAGTATTTATTGAAGACAATAAGTGATCTGTGAGATTTGCGTTTCAAATTTTTCAACTGCTGCATATAGAAAAAAGAACATTTCAGAATCACTGCATTGCAAAACTTTAGTACAAGACATTTCAGAAAAAGGTGAACTAAATATATAACATGTCTTCCTCAGCATGTGCACACCATGCAAGAGAGGAAATCAGTAATTTATCAGAGTGCAAGTAACAATAACTTAAAAATAAAAACGAACTCTTACCAGTAATATCCACCAGGTTCCTGTTGTGTACCTGTACAAAGAATGTGATATGGCAACCATCTTCTTTGACAAAACCAATGTCCTTCCAAACTAACCTTCTTAAAAACCTACCAGTATCCATGCAACAAAATATGGCCATTCTCTGTAACATATTCCTCATCATAGCCTGAACTCAGAAGTTCTCATTTCATGATACCCACAGAGCCTAATCTGGAAGGTCAGCAACTGCTATAAAATTTAGGGATACAAATATTAAAAAATAGAAGTCATATCAAAAAGATTGCACTAAACTCTCCTCCAGCTTTCCACTCAGACGTGAGCTTTTAAATTAACCAAAAATCCTAAACTATATTTCACCTGTAATTACTTCTCATGTATTCTTCATCACTGACATTAAAATGAAACATTCCCAGGGAATTTCTCAGAAGTTCAAAACACCCTTTGTTTACAAATGTCTCTTCATCGTGGTAAATGGGGGCATTATCACCTAATTTCACACCTACTATGCAGTTCTGTGTCACTGAAATTTTTGATTGTAACTGATAATTCAAGACAAACAAGTCTGACGTGGGTCCAAGAGTGATGAAACTGTAGTTATAATAAACAAGTTACAATGTAGTTTACTATAGTATTCCTCAAATATACTGTAACATTTCATTCATTTGCTGCTTAAAGATTTTCTTTAATCTTAAACTAATTCTAATATCAATAAAACAGCCAACACAAACCACCAAACAGATTAACTTCACTGCAACTTGAAATAAAAAGTCAAAAATAGAAGTCCACATGCAAGTGAAGTGAATGGCTGTAAAATATATCACTCTCAGTCTTCAAAGAATTGGTTCCTTGTTCCAAACCACGATAAGAACACCAACACGAACAATTCCAGTAAAAAATTTATTGTATGCTAGCACTGTCAGTAAGCGCTTTCACCTCCACGGCTTTATCAAACTACAAAGTGCATAGTCAGTAAAAACATTTAAATACAATGAAATCAAACCCAATAGGTTCAAATTAAAACAACTAGAAATGACATCATTAAATGAGGGCACACCTTTCCTAAGTTAACCCTTAGTGGTGAGCATATACTATGGACTAAAAATCCTCTTCCTCTTAAGGGCAGGTTTCACTTGCACCTTGTCATTAATGCCAGGAATTTTATCTGCCCTGAGCCTAATAATCCATTTAAGTTCACATTCTAAAAGGCAAGTATCTACATCCCCTCCCCTAATATCGGTCTTTAATTGTTGCAGTACACTAAATACAAACTCATGCTCAGCTCCCATTATTTTAATATGTTTCGCTAATGCATTACTGTCAGATCCAGTTCTGACTGCATATAAATGTTCACGTTCCCTGAGCTGCCTACAGGTCTTCCCAACGAGACGCTGTACAGGAAGCATAGGCCAAATAAACTACATATGTACTAATACAACTTGTATCTGTGGTGAACACATACACTACTTTCGTTAATGGGTGTTGAAAGTCTTTCCTGTCATCTATAAAATGACACTGATTACAATTATTACAAGGGACCGTGTTACGTTGTTCCCTCACCATCATATTCCTAGTTAGTGGTCTATTACACAGCTTACTTTTCAAGTTCTGTTTATTCTTATATGTAAACCGTGGACCTTCTCCCACCAACTTACTCAGACTTTCATCTAAATTCAACACCTGCCAATGCTGTCTAACGATGTCTGTGATCTTGTTTACATCCCTGGTATAAAATAATGGAAACCTTAACACATCCTGTGCTAACGGATGGCATAACCTAATATCTTCTTTTCTTGCTGAGAAGTAAGGTTTCGCTGAACCTTCTCTTATTGCATCCACTTCCATCATATGTTTCATTATATCCTTCGGATCATACCCCCTCTCAATTAACCTATTCTTAAGGCTTCGTACTTCCAATTCATACCCTAGGGGGCTGGGGTTCAACCTAGATGCCCTCATGGACTGACCTCTCATGATATTAGCAAATACATAATTTGGGTGCATTGAACGTCTGTGTAAAAGGCTATTCCTAAAACAGGATTTCCTATATATAGGTATTCAAAAGTCCACTTGGTAACTTAGTAATGTTAACATCATAGACTGGAAGCTCATCTCTGGAATAGTTCAGAGCCAACTTCAAATAACCACTAACCTCATTGATCTTATCAACAAACATTGTTAGAGATACCTCATCACCTTTCCATATAAAGAAAAGGTCCACGAACGTCTATAATACCCCACTTTCTCTACAAACAAATCCATCTTGAACAACACCTCTTCTTCCCATTCTGCCATTACTATATTGGTAGCTATTGGCACATGACGTGCCCATAGCTACGCCATCTTTTTGCAGATACAACTCTTCACCAAAAAGAAAGACATTGTTCTCCAATACTATCTCCAGAAATAAAGTTAGTATTTCTATAAATGTCTCATCAAAATCACCATTCCTCCTTATATAGTTCTGACACCTAATAATCCCTTCAATATTAGGGATAACTGTGAAGAGGCTAACTACATCCAAAGTCACTAAGATATACTCCTCATGATCATGTAGCTCTCTTGTATATTCATATAGTTCTATCAAGAATTGTTTACTATCCTTCAAAACATACTTATTCTTCTCAACCAAAGGCCTCAGGAAATACTCCACTAGGATGGAAAAAGGTTCCGTAAACCATCCCTGTCCTGCCACTATCGGGCGCATGGGTGGATGGCTAATTGACTTATGTACCTTGGGGAGGCCTTTTATTTCTGGTATCTTAGGGTACCTAACCTTCAAATAGTTAAACAACGAATCAGGGATCATCTTACTCTGATATATATACCCCCTTTGCATCCGTTGTTAGAAACCTTTTATAAGTTGGTGGAGAATGATTTGCACATGTATTATAATGATATGAAAAAGGGAATGAATAAAAATGTTAAGTATAACCTTACTTATATGCAAAGGAAGGCCCTGAATGCTTTAATGGAAGATAGTAACATTGTCATTAGACCCTCAGATAAGGGAGGACCGGTAGTGGTCCTAGATAAGGAGGAGTATATACGTAGTATGACTAGTTTGTTGGACGATGAGGGATTCTATACTAAGATAAGTCTGAAAGAGGTTGGTATGAAGCTATTCCAAGTGTTGGATGATTTATATCAGAGTAAGATGATCCCTGATTCGTTGTTTAACTATTTGAAGGTTAGGAACCCTAAGATACCAGAAATAAAAGGCCTCCCCAAGGTACATAAGTCAATTAGCCATCCACCCATGCGCCCGATAGTGGCAGGACAGGGATGGTTTACAGAACCTTTTTCCATCCTAGTGGAGTATTTCCTGAGGCCTTTGGTTGAGAAGAATAAGTATGTTTTGAAGGATAGTAAACAATTCTTGATAGAACTATATGAATATACAAGAGAGCTACATGATCATGAGGAGTATATCTTAGTGACTTTGGATGTAGTTAGCCTCTTCACAGTTATCCCTAATATTGAAGGGATTATTAGGTGTCAGAACTATATAAGGAGGAATGGTGATTTTGATGAGACATTTATAGAAATACTAACTTTATTTCTGGAGATAGTATTGGAGAACAATGTCTTTCTTTTTGGTGAAGAGTTGTATCTGCAAAAAGATGGCGTAGCTATGGGCACTTCATGTGCCAATAGCTACGCCAATATAGTAATGGCAGAATGGGAAGAAGAGGTGTTGTTCAAGATGGATTTGTTTGTAGAGAAAGTGGGGTATTATAGACGTTTCGTGGACGACCTTTTCTTTATATGGAAAGGTGATGAGGCATATCTAACAATGTTTGTTGATAAGATCAATGAGGTTAGTGGTTATTTGAAGTTCGTTTTGAACTATTCCAGAGATGAGCTTCCATTCTTAGATGTAAACATTACTAGGTTACCAAGTGGACTTTTGAATACGTCTATATATAGGAAATCCTGTTTTAGGAATAGCCTTTTACACAGACGTTCAATGCACCCAAATTATGTATTTGCTAATATCATGAGAGGTCAGTCCATGAGGGCATCTAGGTTGAACCCCAGCCCCCTAGGGTATGAATTGGAAGCAAGCCTTAAGAATAGGTTAATTGAGGGGGTATGATCCGAAGGATATAATGAAACATATGATGGAAGTGGATGCAATAAGAGAAGGTTCAGCGAAACCTTATTTCTCAGCAAGAAAAGAGGATATTAGGTTATGCCATCCGTTAGCACAGGATGTCTTAAGGTTTCCATTATTTTATACCAGGGATGTAAACAAGATCACAGACATCGTTAGACAGCATTGGCAGGTGTTGAATTTAGATGAAAGTCTGAGTAAGTTGGTGGGAGAAGGTCCACGGTTTACATATAAGAATAAACAGAACTTGAAAAGTAAGCTGTGTAATAGACCACTAACTAGGAATATGATGGTGAGGGAACAACGTAACACGGTCCCTTGTAATAATTGTAATCAGTGTCATTTTATAGATGACAGGAAAGACTTTCAACACCCATTAACGAAAGTAGTGTATGTGTTCACCACAGATACAAGTTGTATTAGTACATATGTAGTTTATTTGGCCCGTTGCGTTTCCTGTACAGCGTTCTACGTTGGGAAGACCTGTAGGCAGCTCAGGGAACGTATACGTGAACATTTATATGCAGTCAGAACTGGATCTGACAGTAATGCATTAGCGAAACATATTAAAATAATGGGAGCTGAGCATGAGTTTGTATTTAGTGTACTGCAACAATTAAAGACCAATATTAGGAGGGATGTAGATACTTGCCTTTTAGAATGTGAACTTAAATGGATTATTAGGCTCAGGGCAGATAAAATCCCTGGCATTAATGACAAGGTGCAAGTGAAACCTGCCCTTAAGAGGAAGAGGATTTTTAGACCATAGTATATGCTCACCACTAAGGGTTAACTTAGGAAAGGTGTGCCCTCATTTAATGATGTCATTTCTAGTTGTTTTAATTTGAACCTATTGGGTTTGATTGCATTGTATTTAAATGTTTTTACTGACTATGCACTTTGTAGTTTGATAAAGCCGTGGAGGTGAAAGCGCTTACTGACAGTGCTAGCATACAATAAATCTTTTTTACTGGAATTGTTCGTGTTGGTGTTCTTATCGTGGTTTGGAACAAGGAACCAATTCTTTGAAGACTGAGAGTGATATATTTTACAGCCATTCACTTCACTTGCATGTGGACTTCTAATTCTAATATCAGTCAGATGGAAGGGAATTACAAAATGTATAAGAATTGTGAATTATGTGGGAATATTTGAGAATATTGACATGAACATGGGCAATATATATATATATATATATATATATATATATATATTGTATACACCCATATACACACACACACATGTGTATATATATATATACATATATATATATATATATATATATATATATATATATATATATATATATGGGTCTACTGCTTTTAGTCCAATTACATTTGGTCAAAAATGATTTCAGGCTGCCCACTTCACTGAAAGCTCATTTGATTGAAAGCTCATTTGGTCGAATCCCATTTGGTCGAAAATGGAATTAAGCCCCTGCCCCACTGCAGGCAACCCTGGAGTGAGAATATAAAGTAAGGGGGGTGTGGGGGGGCACAGTCCCTCACATTTTGCAAATAGTTGTTACTGACGTTATATGTTTGTATGTATTTTTAATGGATACACATGTATATAATAGTACATACATTGCAATTATGTGGGGGGCTTCGCCCCCTCCCCCAATGTGGGGGGCTGTGCCACCCACATCCCCCTTACTTTATATTCTCACTGCAGGGTTGCACTGCAGTGGGGCAGGGGCTATGTTCCATTTTCGACCAAATGGGATTCAACCAAATGGGTTTTCAGTGAAAGGCATTTTCGGTGAAGTGGGCAGCCTGAATTCATTTTCGACCAAATTATATATATATGCATATATATATATATATATATATATATATATATATATATATATATATATATATATATATATATATATATATATATATATTGCCTGGTAATTTCAACAGATAATACAAAGATTTATATGTCCTTAGTAACAAGGTTAGTGCATGCATGGCCACCATCTTCAAGTACAGATGGCAAACAATGGAAACAAGAGTATAGCTATTCCACTTTACTGAGATATTATGAACCAAACTGTCTTGACTAATGTAGTTCTTACTTAGCAGCTTGGGGAAAAGCATGGGTATTGATCAGGTGGTCATGAAAGAGTTGCATGCATTGGGAGGGTCTATTCTATGCAATGGTTTTCCTACAAAAGTTCAACCGTACCTTCAGCAAATGGTGGACTGAAAAAGGTGTTTCCAAAATGATGAATAAAAAAAAAAACGTATGCAACAGAGAAAAAAGTTCAGGGGGGCAAGCCCCCTACACCTCCTTGAAGTTATATATACCAAGTCAATGACGGCACCAAAGTGGTGAAAATAGGGAAAACACTAAAAAGTGTACTGCCAGATCATACAATACATTACACAAGCTCACCGTGACAAAAATGTCCTTGCACTGAATATGCATGACTGCATAAAAGTAATGGCTCATAGGTATGCCCTAAAAATGCATACCTTGAGGTAGCTGAGCATTTAAATGTAGTACTGTATGATAAAATATTGACATCTAAAGAGTGGGAGTGTTTCATTTCTGCACTGTAACCTATTAAAAAAATCAATGTGTCACTTAGTGGTATGTCCAGTGCATAGCAGCTATCTGTTAGCTGTTAGTTGATATCATCCATCTCCGCCTACATCTACCATACTGCAAACTCAACTTTAACCTATCTAAGTATTTTGTATAGGGTAGTTTCTACTTTACTCTTCTACATCTTAGTAGGTTTGGCTATTTTATGCTGGCTGTGCCACTATGGCTTGGATACCCTGTGTTTGAGAAGCAACCTGGGATGGGAAGTCATTGACTGAAACAGGGGAGATGGAGTTGACCGAGGATAGGAGTAAACAGCCTCTTCCACTGAAATGCTAATATCCAGTGGGGTTTACAATGTTACACCAAGTCAGTCTAAAGGGGAGGAATAACATGCAACAAACAGTGCTTCTGAGTACTATAGCCGTGGATGATACATCTTTTGAAATGCACATATCTCTTTTGTCAGGGACGTGGAAAATCCCACTTTTCCAGGACACTGTTGAGTAATGGGAGTTAGGATTAGGAAACAACCATGTACCCTTGACATGGGTTGATGCACCAGCTATATCACCTCTAACTTAACATTTCTTGACACTGAGATTATTGTACATTACAAAAGAATGACAAAAGCTGACTAGTGAAGAGGATAAATCTAGAATTTGGTAATCATTACTGATAAACAGTTCTGGTATTGCTTTGTTCAGTATCAGAAGTATAGATTAGACTTTCACAGTCATCTTCCAGAGTTTTACATAATTAATGTCAAGCTCTGCAACATAGCCATACTAGGCAGTGGATTATTCCATGAGCAATAAATTGTAATGAAAACTCATTGATGGCATGGCCATGTTACAGAAGAATGCATATATAAGTCAAATTTAGAAATTCTGCCCACATGAAAGAAAATCAGTTAGCAGCAACACTAAATTTCAAATGAATAGCACTGTAGTAGCTGCCATGCCTGGGTATTTATTTATTTATTTTATTTTCTCTTTATTGACTGGATTGTTCCTCTAGACAATATCCTCTGTTAGGGGAACCCAAGGTGGTATTCATGTAGACTAGGCAAATCTGAGCAGGACTGTAGGGCACTTCCCCAAATCTTTTTGAGTTAAGTGTCATGAACTTTTACATCCACCTGGGCTACCACCATCTCAGGCAGATGGGACATTTAACACAGAAGTGGCTAACACTTATGGATTTGTCTTTCTTCCTGACATACAGCATTCTCAAACTTGTTACATGCAAGTAAGGGAAATATGGATCTATAGTCTCAAATATTATATCCTCAAAGTTTACAAATTCCTTGTTAAGTCCCTCCATTTGTTCCTAGTCTCTTAATTCAGTTTTAGAAGTTCCTTTAATCTTTTTTGAAACTGCACAACATTTTATTTTATGTATATTTCGCCATGTACTCATCCACACAGTGGCATAAATACTATTGAATATGTATGATTTAACCTGGACACCCAGAACTCCCCTCTACACTGCTTTGGGTAATGTTCATGCTTCTGTTCATTCTCTTACAGTCCTATTCACTTAGCTAAACACCTCATGGTCTAAGATCTCAATCATTTCCTACTCCCTCTCTACCCTGGAGCTCGGACTCTCCAAGTCTGTTCCTGGGGATTCAGATCCCCAATGAGTATTGCCTTCTTACTTCAACCCCACCTCTTTATTCTGGCCTCCATCTTAAATAATTCACTCTTGTTCAGTCTGGGGGGTGATGAAATGCATTAGTTCAGTGACTCTCCCTAATATCTCCTCAACCTCAACAGCCAACGCACTAAAACTAGCTTTTGACCATGGCTGCACCCACACCACATTCCTAGTTTGATGTTCTTTCTCCTCCTCTCTGACCTCACAGCTGAGGCCAGCTATTCATATTCTGTCTTCTTGCATTGTTCTTCAGCCCCATTTCCTTTTCACTTGCATACAAAGCCAGTCCCTTTGCAAACACTAATGTCCTCCAATGGCTAAACTGGAATACAGTTTTTGGTTATTTCAGTGCCATCAGTTAATATAAAAAGTATACAAATTATAGAGTTTCAATTATTTTGACTCTTGTCCTTTCAGAGCAAACATGGCACCCATGTAACTAGTAAACAGAGACACCCTGCAAATGTTTAACCATTCATGTCTAAACTTACACATCATTTGAAATAACCCTAGGGTATCAAAACTTATCAGACAGATTTGTCAAGCATGGCTAAGCTTGAAAATGACCAATGGAGTTGTTAGCTTAGTAATCACTTATGAATTTATGAACATTATAAATAACTAACGTGGTATCTTTAGGTTCAGGTACATAATAGTGAATGTTTATAAACTGTGTAATATACTAGTTTTGTACTATACTTTGTAATAATCGACTACACGTTATTCAATATTACATGAATTCTTTTAGTTCCACTGATTATAATGCCTTGTGAAGGGGGTGTGGTATATTTTGGAGAAATTCACTCTCAGCAAATGCTTTTAGTCCAAGTGCTCTTTGCCAAAAGCACTAGCAAACTGTACTCCTTATAGTCCCTGGTTGTTACATTTTAAACTTTCCAATTTTTCTGAATTAGCATGTGTATTTAAAAAAGGTTATTGATACTTTTGATTTTGCTGTGTCTTTTTATGTCTTCTTCATGGCTAACATAAAAAGGATGCAGCCTTGGGGTCAACCACATGTCATGATCTCCCCAACCAGCTAAGAGCTACATCATTTAAGCACAAACATCTTCAGACTGATCACTGATGCAAAAATTATGTCATTAATGACCAAGATCATTCACAGCAGGTCATCTTTAAATACCTTGTGGAATGCCAAAACAAGCAATTGTCACATTTTGCATCTCTTATTATAGTCAGTTACATCTGAGATAAATCTTTCCTTGGGGGAGGGGCATTCACAGATTTATCTCCTTGATGGCACTGCTCAAATTAGTGAACACTACTCATAGGTTCATAGGTAAGTACTAGGCTATCGGCCCTAGAGCCTATATAAGCCTAGCCAAAAAAGGTTCCCTGGCTTTCGCCACCCAAGAAAATTCTTTTCCCATGCCCCTGTTGAGCAGAGCTACAGAAGTGATCCCCGGGGTGAATTTCCTGTTTCCCATCTAATTGTCAAGATTATTCTTAAAGAGGGCTAATGAGGAGCTTTGCTTGACATGAATGAGTAGTCTGTTCCAGAGCATGAGAAGTCTCTGGGACAGGAATCTATCCCTCCAGCCTGTTCTGTTTATTGTGGTGACAAGGTTTAGGTCCCTGGAGCGTGTGGCTCAGAGAGATTGAGATTTCTTTAAGTGTAGCATGTCCATCAGATCTAGGTTAGACAAGGCTTAGTATGTTAGGCAGAGGTTACCTCTGAGTAGGCGATATGCAATGGAGTAGAGCTGGAGTTTTTTGAGACAGTCTGCGTATGGCATCTGTTTGAGGCCGATAATCCATTTAGTGAGGTATTTCTGTGGCCTTTCTAGTTGTAGATGTCTTGCAAGGTACATACCAAATGGGGTGTTTTATTCTATAATGGGTCTGATGAGAGATGAGTAGAGAGGAACGATGACCTCTCTTTTTCTGGAGGGGAACCCCTTTGTGATGTGGTGTGCCACGTAGAAGGATTTCCTGACCACTGTGGCAACATGATTATCAAAGGAGAGACTACTGTCCACCTGTGTCCCAAGGTCTCATCATACTTTCGGTGTTCAGTAGGCTACTACCTATGTGGTAGTTCATGGGTTCGGTGTTTTTCCAAGGGGGATGACAATACACTTCTTAGCATTGAGCTTGAGGCCATGACTTTGACACCAAACATCAGTCTCAGTGAGGCCTGTTAGTAGAATGTCCACATCCTTAGGCAATTCTATTATGGCTCCTAGTTTGCAGTCATCTGCAAACTTCATTAGCCAGAGACCAGCTGTATTAGCCTGGACTTTTGAGAAGTAGATACCGAACAGGGGAGGACCCAGGACCAAACCCTGTGGTACTCCACTTGTCATTGGTCTGAAGTTGGATTTGGAGTCAGCTACTTTCACTGTGTGGGTTCTGTCAGTGAGCCAGTTGGCCACCCATCTTGTGACATAGGGATTTATGCCCAGTCTAGTGAGTTTATCTATAATACCAGAGTGGGAATGGTGTCGAAAGCCTTGGAGAGGTCAAGATAGGCTGTGTGCACCACCTTACCCTCGTCCACGGCTCTGGTGACTGCTTCAAAGAAGTCAATCAGGTTTAGGAGGCATGATCTACCTTTTACAAACACAAACTGAGTGGGGTCCAGAGTTTGGACATTAAGCTCCAAGATGATGCATTCCATGACCTTGCAGACCAGACTTGTCAGGCTAATGGGGCGGTAGTTCCTGGGGTCCATAGTGGCAACCCCTTTGTGGAGTGGGATAACTCACTGTGCACCATTCCGTAGACATAAAGCCTGAAGTGAGGTGAAGCTGAACATGGTACTTAGGTGGGGTGCCAGTTCATTCTGTAGCTCATGCAGAACACAGCCTGGAAGGTGGGGTGCCAGTTCATTCTGTAGTTCATGCAGAACGCAGCCTGGAATGTTGTCTGGTCGCATGGATGCTGTGTTCTTGGCTTTGAAGAGTGCAGTCTTTACTTGTACGTCCATGAATACAGGGGTTTTGCAATCTACTGGTATGGAGATGGGCCCTTTGGAGGATGGGAGGGGGGGGGGGTAAAGTTTACGCTGAACCTGTCTGCCAGGATGTTGGCAATATCAGTTGGTTCTATAAATCTAGTGCCATTGTGCTGTAACCAAAGCAGATCTGAGAGTTGTCATTGAGATTCTTGACATAGCTGTAGAATGCTTTGTGGTTGTTTTTAGAATCAGTGGCAATTTTATTTTCATAATTAGCTTTGGAGGATTTTATGAGGGCTTTCAACTTCTTACTGAGGCTGACCAGGGAGTTCCTGCAATCATGGGATTTTACTTTTTTTTGCAACAGTTTATTCCTTCTGTTGTAGAGTTTGTTTATGGCAGAAGACCACCAGATTGGCTTCCTTTTTTAGGAGGATAGCATCTTGGTTCTGTTGGGGATGGCACGGTCCATGCACTTGTGTATGTGCTTATACAGTGCATTTGTATAGGATTCAGCAGTCATGCTTCTATTTTCCATCTGTATGGGTGTTGTTAAGTTAGCCACTTGTGTCTTAAGAGGCATGAAGTTGGCTTTGGAGAAGTTTCTAATGGTGGTTTCCTTAATGGGGGGTGGGGGCAGGATATGGATGTCTAGGGTGATTAGCTTGTGGTTGGATCTGACCAGCAAGGAGTTCACCTCTGGCTGTTTCCCATATTGGTAATGACCAGGTCCAGGATATTGCTGCCCCTAGTGGGGGTATGGACAGGCTGATCCAGGGGAATAGAATTTATGAATTCCAGAAAACGTTGAGCAAATGAGTTAGTACAGGAGAAGTTTTCCCAGTTGATGGTGGGGTAGTTGAAATCTCCCATTATTAGGGTATTGGGCTGTACCTTAATATTATCCAGTATATTGAGAAATGTGGAGTGGGCATCCTGGGGCATGGCGGGGGATCTGTAACAAGCTACAACCTGGATTGCAGTCTTGCCCAGTGTTAACTGTACTTGGATAATTTCAGATGCATTATGTTGTGCAACTTTTCTGGAGATATGGATATCCTTTATGAGTATGGACACGCCTCCTCCTTTAGTGTTTCAGTCCAGGTTAGGTGGCTGAAAGGTGTGGTAAGAATTGTAGCCTGGTAATACAGGGGTGTTTTCTGGAGCCTAGAACCAGGTCTCTGTCACTGCACAGATGTCGATGTTCTCCATCTTATGGAGTGCCTCGAGTGAGTGCATTTTGAGGTTTAGACTTTTAGCATTGAGTAGCATTACCCTTAGATTTAGCTTGTTTGTATTTACTATGGTGGTGCGTTTGACATTTGAGCCTTGCCTAAAAAAGGCACTGTAGGGATTGCAAGAGCCTTAGCCAGTATCCAGAATACCAGAGGCGACAGGTGCAGGCTATCACTGGTAAAGCATCGTGGTCTGTCGATCATGTTGTCCCAGGCAGACAGACACTGGATCCCCTTAGAATGACACCAGAAGCTTAGCCAATTGTTGAAGTCAATCATTTTGTCCTTGTACTGTGTTATCATTCTGGGCGATGGCAGGATGCTACTCAGGGCTAGGGTCACACCTGTCTGGGCTACATGGTTCGAGAACCCCTCCATGTCTCTTTCCATGTAGTCCAGGGAGATACTTCTCAGGTCATTCACTCCAACATGGCATCCTGTTAATAGGTAGTAGTTTTATTTTTTGAAACCAAAAATAGATCATTTTCATCCACAAACTTACAAACAAAAATTGCTAAATTAAAGTAAAAATAAAACATAGCAGTTTCATAGCTAGACAGTCAACATTTTATTTTAGCGTGTAAGTGAACTACACCACTTGTACCATTTTATAAGCCCCGAACAAGTTATAAGAAGAAAAACAAATAATTTCATCATGTTATAATGGTTTTCAAGTACAGTTTACAAATAAAAATAAGCAAAAATGAAAATGAGCAAACCAATTAAAATATTTTCCAAAGCATCAAACAAGAACCATGTAAAATGACAAAGTGCAGAGCAGTACTATAAAAATATGTATGGGAGATACCTCCAGACATAATTTACACTACATAGGACTGGTAGAGATAAGCAATTAGATCACATAAACACAAAGTAATTATTTGGGAGCAGTTTATAGTGGTACAGTATGCAACTGGGTAGTCTTTACTGATTTGTCATACTACAGCTTCAGTTTTTGCTGAAATGTCTGCCATGTAACTGAACATTTTTTATTTTTCTGGCTGAAGTACACATGCAGGCACACTGGATATTTTTCTGTATAATAAATACAGTTCACCCTGCAGAGGCATACCACACAGTGGCACACACACACACACACATGCATGCACACACACACACACACACACACACACACACACACACACACACACACACACACACACACACTCTACATGCAATACAGAATTCAGTGGCTTTACTCTGAAAATCTGAAGGTATTATATGAAAGAGAATCATTGCTCTCAACTGTCCAGATTTTTAAAGAATGTCCAGATTTTTTACTCATATTTTTGGTCCATTTCTTATACAATTGTAGTTTTTCTGGCAAATCAATGAGAATTGAAGTGAGAAAATAATGGCAGATTTTATTTTCAGCCTTAATATCCTTTAGAAAATTCATGCTAATGCAAAACCTGTTATTCTATCAACTTACTAAGTCTGTAAGAACAACATTTAAAAACTGTCCCTATTTTGGGCCTGTGTCCCCCCGTTATTTATGGCTTTGTTCTGATTTCTTGCTGTAAGAGGTCAAGAGGTATGAAGAGAATACAATATTTTCCATTTCTGACTACCACGTAATTGTACTGAGAGTATGAGTTTATTTTTAGAGGTAGACAATTGTTTAAAGAGAAACATTGTATAACTATTCACAGTGAAGTGCCAGTAATACACTAATATACAAAGTAGCAGACAAGAAGAGAAACACTGGAGTCACTGTTAGTAGACACACAACTGTATTACACCATCTTGCGTAACTTGTTCTAGAATGCATGATATTCCTTGTGAATTTTAGTGCTTATAAACTTACCATTTCATAACTAAAACATCATTAACAAGAACACACTGAAATTCATCTTGCTTGAAATTCTGGCATATGCTGAAAATATGGTGAAAGTAACTGAATTTTCCACAAGTTGTAAACAAGGATTAACACCCGTTCCTCTTTAATACAGACAGTCCTTATTTAGTCAATTGTGTCCTAGCTGGGGACAAAAAACACCACCAAAAATAGCAAATGGCTTGATAATTTAGAACAAATATAATTCCAATGTTTCCTGTAATGGTTGCATAAAACTGTATCCAAAATATCTTAATTAGATAATTAGTCTTGTAATAAACCCAAACAAAATGATTATTATAGCTTCTTATCTCCCTCCAGGCAACAACCTACACACTGCTGAAGGTCTGCTATCATGGGCTTCCACCAATTTCAACCAAGAAACTATTATTCTCGGTGACTTCAACCTCTATTGGCAATCCTGTACACCCAAAAACCCATCTAATTTCTCAATCTCTAGAACTTCATCCAAGCCATAAATTGCCCAACTCGCACTGACAAACACATCAATAGAAAGTCTACTTTAGACTGGGTACTAACCAGTAAACCCAACCTAGGCTACATATCCGGAAGCCTTCCAGACTCTCTCAGTGACCATTCACCTACATTTCTATGCAGAAAACGGGTACATGCACAAAGCAACATCTCCTACAAATTCATTGATTGTAAAAAAAATAATTCTCAAACACAACTTTTAACAATATCCTCCAACAATGTGACTGGACCTCACTTAAAACAAGTTACATAAAATTTCTCCTGGCTAAACGTAAACCCTGCTGCCTGGCTGCTGATCAGCTTCCTAATGAATTTTAAAAATTGCTGCCCCATCTATTGCTTACCGCATGTCAATCTTGATTAACCCATCTATTGCTTACCGCATGTCAATCTTGATTAACCCATCTATTGCTTACCGCATGTCAATCTTGATTAACCCATCTATTGCTTACCATATCAATCTTGATTAACCCATCTATTGCTTACGCATATCAATCTTGATTAACCCATCTATTGCTTACGCATATCAATCTTGATTAACCCATCTATTGCTTACCGCATATCAATCTTGATTAACCCATCTATTGCTTACCGCATATCAATCTTGATTAACCCATCTATTGCTTACCGCATATCAATCTTGATTAACCCATCTATTGCTTACCGCATATCAATCTTGATTAACCCATCTATTGCTGAACACTAGGTCCCACTTCTGTGGAAAATATCCCACACCATCCCACTCGACAAAAGAGGACCTTCCAAAGACATAACAAACTTCCAACCTATATCCATTCTTCCCCCTATCTAAAATCTTAAAAAAATACATCCACAAACAACCACTTCCTTAGCAACAATCTTTTATCCAACTCACAACATGGCTACAGACAAACACAGTACTTCTACTGCTGTAATCATTTTTCTAACACCATTCACCATCATCTAATCAAAGGCCGGGTAGTCTCCTCCATCTTTCTTGACATGTCAAAAGCCTTTGACACTGTTTCCCATCAACTTCTACTTAAACTCACATTCTATGGCCTCAATTCAGCATCTCTGTCCTGGTTCCTCAGCTATCTTTCCAATCGGCAGCAAACCACCAAATGAGAAAATAATCTTTCCTCCCTCCTCCCCATCTCTGTGGGGGTGCCCCAAGATTCTGTACTTGGCCCTCTTCTCTTTATCTTATTCACAGTGACCCCTACTCAGCAACCAACCAAGCCACCATTGTCCAGTACACTGATGGCACTACCCTTATATGCTCTGTCCCCTCACCTTTAGATCTCCAATTAAAAATGCAGTCATCTTTCCAAAACATAGAAAAGTACCTGTCTGAACATCAATTAATTCTAAACCATAATAAGACCAAATTAATAATCTTCAAAAATAAAACATCCAAACCATCTCAGTCTTCTCTGTTAATCCGCTCCTCAAACAGAACCAAAATTGTCCCCACAACTCATACTAGACTTCTAGGAGTAACTATTGATGAGAATCTAACTTTTGATAAACATGCCTCCTTGACATCAGAAAAGTTTACATCAAGCTTGGCACCTTATACAGAGCCAGGCCATACCTTACCACAACACCAGGCTGGCCACTGCCCGATCTCACCTGCTTTGTCCCCTCCTCTATGGATCGTACATTCTCACTAACCTTTGCAAATCTAACCTAAATAATCTTGAATAACGTTATAACAAAATTGCTAAGTTTGCCACAAATGCCCTACACAGGACACACCACTGTACTGTGCTCTCTTAGCTAAACTAGCTATTACTTCCCAGTCTTTTAGCTCTCAACCAACCTACTATGGTCCACAAGTTAATTCACCAACCCATGAACTGTCCTGTTCTCTTTAATTTTGTCCAACTTCATCACAATCCTAGGCCTCCTCAGATCCTCAGATAAACTAATACTCAAGGTCACCCACTCCCGCAACTATTATAGTTATTATATTATATATAGTTATTATATTATATTATAGTGACTGTCTTTATTCCGCTACAATTACCAAACTTTAGAATACCCTCCCTCAAACCATCAAAAATAAGCCTCACCTTCATGCATTCAAACCACTATTACATAACTACCTAGCTAATCATTGGCTTTGCTCCTGTCATTCCCCAGGCTAAATCCTCTTATTCACCATCCCACCATCTCTCCACTCTACTATGGTCCACATCCTCTTACTACAACTTCTTTCTGATCTCTACTATTAAATCTTGGTACATATCTTGCCACCTCTCAAAATGCTGTTTGGCACCTCTGTTTTTACACTGCGTCCAAATGTGTATATGCATAGACTCTGTAATTCAAGACTGTACTACCTACAATTGCTTGCTTAGCTTTCTAAGTTATGTATTACATTATTTGTCTTATACCATGATTATTTACTAGTCTGCTCTCATGTTAGTATTTGTCTTGTAAATATTAATATGTAAAGATTGTTTCTGTTTACTGGAGCTTTTCTCCCGGGCCTCCACTGAAAATGGGCTACTAGCCCAGTCGGACTATTTCCCGGTTAACAAATGTAACTAATAAATAAATAAATAAATAAGTGAAACAACAGAAACAAATCAGACTACACAAGAATGAGCTTTTATTTGGGAAAAAGTGAAGTAGTGTGCTTTGCACTGGTTGTACATGTGGTTTGTCCTCACACTCTCTTGTTTCCATTAAGACAATGTCCTAGTTTGTCTACATGCAAATGTGGCTACTGTAGGTGCAAGCACATGCATTTATTGGCAAAAGTATTACACATTAACTGCATTTTGTTCTTAGCCAGTGAAGAAGGAATACATTGCCAAACAACATACATCTCAACTGTCTAGATTTTTATAGATGGTCCATATTTTTGCCTTATATGTTTGGTCTATTCCTCATAAAATATGTTGTTTTCTGGCAAATCACCGAGGACTGAAGTCACTAAATAATGACATACATTTGAGTTTCAAACTTCATATCCTTCAGAAAATGTATGCAAATACAAATAATTGTATTCTAGCAGCTTTCCAAGTTTATAAGAGAAATATTTAAAATATGTCCCTATTTTGGGCTTTAGTAGCACCCTTATTTTAGGCTTTACTCATATTTCTAGTGCTAAGAAGTTAAGAGGTATGCCAAACAAACAGCACTCCACAATTATTCCCCAGTTGTTGGAAATACCTGCTCTGCAAAAGCATTAAGAGGTCTGCCACTGGTGCTAGCATACAAATACATTTTTATCGATGTTGCTTTGGTACAGGAATATGCTGTAACAACTGAAGTGCTGGCCAAATTAAATTAATAAAAGTTGTGAACCTTATTAACTATATAGATGCATACAGTTGAAACAGAAATGGATTACATTAAAAAAGTATAAGAACATTTCATTAAACAAATAGAGGCATTTACATTTCATTAGAGTGAAATATTTAAGTTTATGAAGGTGCTCAATGACTGTTATAATAAAAGAAATCTCCTTTTTCATTCTGCATTTTTTATTGAGGTTTTCTTGTATTTTTCTATAAATAGACCTACTAGTTGTTAAGTCAAATGCCATAAATACTTGAAAGAAAGAAAAGTAAAATAGGCAGGAGCATTAGTTTGCTCTTAGTAATGCAGCTGACTTACTTTTTATAAGACAAAATGCACTCGCGCGTCCTCGTTGCCGATTTACCGGCAAGTGCTGTCATGGAAACTGTAAATAACAAAGGAGTTGAATCTGCTGTGTGCTAAGTGGATCGCTGCATTGAAATGGCTGCATTTAAACTTTTAAAGATGTTATTTAACTGTAAATTCAGCTAAAATTGTAATAAAATACACAGCCTGTGTAATGCAAACCAGGAGAAGCACAACCAAAAGAAATAGCGAGTGCTTTAGCCTTGCATCTCACTGCAGAAGTTGTCAGCGTGAAGTCTCTGTGTTGCGATCTGTTAAAGGAAATCACTCTATTTGCTTTAAAAAATAGTTTCACTTGTTTTGCCATTATTCGGGACCTTTTTTAATTATCGACATGTTTCAGCTTGTTTGGATAGTGAGTGTTTTTTTTTTTTTTTTTTTTTACCTTAAATATATCCTTGCCTTTGCCTAGTCCTCATCATTTTTTTTTAAGATTTTCTAGTAAAAATCACTGAGAATTAGCTTGTCAGTAAATCCATTTGTTGCAATTTTATACTTCTAATTGTTCAGAAAATTCACATAGACACACAACTTGTCATCCGTGCTGCTGCTGTTTCATCAGCAAATGTAGTACGGATACGGCAATAGTAAACAAACCTTACTTTATCATCTGTGGCTATAGCTGCTGGCTGATTTATTGTGACACAAATTAAACTTTTAGAGCCTTTTAATACCTATATTAAAATAAATGTGTAACGCAAAACAGTGGACCCGGTTTATTGGAATAAATAATGACTGCTTCCCATCTACATTTAGAAGGCAGGAGTCCGTAAATTAAATGCAAGACAATCGCTCAGTATTTGTTTTAATAAAGTGTTCAGCTTTCTTTTTCTTTACCCAAGCTGCCTTTTTATACTGTACTGAACGGGAACATCCAGGTAACATAACACTTAAAACAAGAAAATTGGAATATTATAATATTTCATCTTATGCAGAAACTGGCAGGGTAGAAAACAGTAAACTCTTGAGTGTAAAGCGATCTAAGAGGAACGTTGCAATCCCAAGGATGTGTTTACACTGGGAACTAAAATTAAACTGTAACTGTAGAATTACAGGATATTCAGAGTAAAATTACACTGTGGGTGGGAATTTACATGACATCATTAAAGTGGGTGTTACTCTGGTCAGCTGGAATTTAGACCCGAATTTTAAACACTGGGATTGTCCCTTTAATGCCCTTGGGTCCCTACGAAATGGTCTCAAGATCCGCAGTAGAATTTTTAAAGAGGAACTTGTGAGAGTCAGGTACACTTTAATACCGGTCAGGTTTTCTGGGAGAAGGAGGTAAAGTGTCAGAGGCCAGGCTAGGTTCCGAAAGGCATCTTCTACAAGGTACAGTACAGGGGGGGTGGCTAAAGGCCTGTGTTGAGGTAGGAGTAAGAATTCCCCAAGTCTCCTTTTGGAGTCAGAGTAATCCTGGCTTTCCCAGTGGAAATGCTCCCTAAGAGTATGCAAGGTTTCACCAAAAGAGAAATCCTCTGGAGGGGAAGCAGAGGGAATGGAGTCCTCTGCATCAGAATCATCATAGATGGATAAGGGCAACTCCTGGTCATCAGAGAAAACAGAAATTTCAGAATCCTGATCAGAAGAATCAGAAGGAAAATCAGTTCTAGGTCTCTTAGAGGGAGAAGGGTGGCTTCCCCTGATTAGAGTAATAAGGTCTTCAGCCATTCTTATTTGTTTTTTAGGCATAGGGGCCTGACCATGCAGTCTAGGCATCGGTTTTCTAGGCATGGATTGAGATTTAGGCCTTGAAGAAGAAGATGGCGTCTGTTTAATACGCAAATCAGTAGGCCTGAATACAGCCTCAGAAGCCGATGCCTGCACAGTGGCTCTGGACCCATCCAAGGTAGAGACATCCACAAGTTCCACAGTCGAAGAAGCATCTCGCAGTATACCGGACTCCGAATGGGTCTCAGTAGAGGCCAGTGAATCTGAAGTAGCGGGTATCAGGGGCTACGAAAGCGCCTCACTGAGTACCGGTGAAATGGCGACTAGCTTAGGAGAAGCGTCGTCGGCAGCTCTGGACCTATGCGGTCTGTCTCTGTCTTTATCTCTGCATTTTTCAGAATGTCGGTAGTCGGGTGGCTTACTAAAGCCATTTCTGGATAACTGAACCGAGTACCAAAATATTTAGATGCAAAAATGAACCAACGACGAATAGTACGAGGTTTGAATAAGGCACAAAACCGACAGCAAGGTACGTCATGGTCTGGGCCTAGGGAAGGAATGCAGTATGAATTAAAATCTTTATGTGGTATTTGCTTTCCACAAGAAATACAATTGTTAACTTTTACTGACATTGGTTTAGAGCAAGAAAAAGGATCCCCAATGGGGTACTTAGCTTAGTTGAAGACTTCGGATCTGAAATTCGAAAATGAATATTTTAGGAGTCGGCCGACCGGCACTTGCGAACTGCTTCTGGCACCACACAGCAAGAAAGACTGATGTAATGGCATCGGCTGCACGCTTTATACCCCTGACTACTTGACGTCATGGAAGATGAGACAGCAACCGACGCAGGACCCAAGACTTTGATAATCAGGCCGACTGAGGGCTACCTGCAAGCAGATAACCCAAATGTGATGACTGCAACAGCGAAACACAAAGAACATCAAAGGGAAATCACAAGTCCTTCTTCAGTTACGTTAGGAACCTCCATGACAAAGCCCAAGTTTATTCCGAATTAGTACTTAATGGTACCACTTACACTGATCCTGCCAGCCTAGCCAACCTGCTAGCTGATGGGTTCAGCACAAACTTCACCTCCTTATTGCCCACAAAAGGCCCAACTGACATTCCTGATACTTGTCCCACACCTCACATCTCTGTAGAATAAGTGTTAAATGCTCTATCCAAGGCAAAGAACACAGCTTCCATGAGACATGATAATATCCCAGGCTATATTCTGCACCATCTCCAGCAAGAACTAGCTTTGCCATTGAGCACCCTATTCAACTACAGCCTAATTACAGGCTTCATTCCAGTAAGGTGGAGAACAGTCATTGTCATCTCCTTGCACAAAGGTGTTGCCACTACATCACCTGATTAGCTTGACAAGTCTGATCTTTAAAGCCATGGAGTGTATTATTATGGAGCTCATAAACAAGGACATAGGCAATCTTGAAACACACGAGCCCACCCAATTCAGATTCATCAGAGGCAGATCTTGCCTACTGAACCTATTTGACTTCTTTGAGACCGTCATCAAGGCCCTGGATGAGGGAAAGTCAGTACATACAGCTAACCTTGACCTGGCCAAGCCCTTTGACACAATCCCCCTCTCAGGCATCATCGAAAAGAAAACACAACTTGGTGTTAATCCCTATCTCACCAGATGGGTGGCCAACTGGCTCACAGATAGGACCCACAAGGTCAAAACAGGTGCCACCACCCCGATAGCAGACCTGTCTCTAGTGGTGTTCCCCAGAGATCTGTCTTGGGACCCCTACTGTTTGGCATCTACTACTCAGAGGTCCACGCCAAGACCAAGGGCATGTGGCTGACCAAGTTTGCGGATGACTGTAAGTTAGGTGCTGTCACTGACTCCCCAAATGACATTAACATACTGCAAGAGGGTCTCACAGCTACAAATAACTGGTGCCAAAAGTCATAGCCTTAAGTTAAATGCAAAAAAATGTACTATCCTACCATTCGGCAAAAACACAGCCCCGACTGACTACCACATCAACAGCAAACCTCTAACCACACAACCTGTGGTGAGAGACCTGGGTACTCGGGATGACAACAATCTCACATTTGACCATTATGTGGCAGCAGTGGTTAGAAAAGCCTTTTACTTGGTTAATCTCATAAGTAAAGGGATTACATCCAGAAATAAAAGAGGTTATTACCTCTCTGTACTCCTACCTCACTAGAGTATAACGCCCAGTTTGGTATGTACCTCTCCAAACACCTGCACCAACTGGAAAGGCCACAGAAATACCTCACAAAGAGAATCCATGGCCTCCAACACCTGTCCTATGCGGACAGGCTCAAATCACTACCACTTTAATCGGTATCATACACATTGCTCAGAGATGATCCATGTCTCGCCTACAAGGCAATATTGGACCCTGACCTACTAAATAATGCACCATATCCGTAAGTCTAACTCCTCACGCATTACCCGCTCAATAGGTCTAAATCTAATATGTGACATCAACAAAATCTGCCGGAGAGACTCCCAGAGGCTGCCCCTTCTCTGGAATAAACTTCCCATACATGTCAAACAGAGTACCTCACTGACCCTCTTCAAGCGCAACCTTGAGGAGTGGATGGGAAACCACAAATTTGTCCCAGGGGTTCCACCTTTGTCCCTCATTGACAGGGATGACAGGTGCTGACTGAGGTTTCTTTTTGGGGATAAACTCTTGGCTAAGCTTGTAAGGTCCCCAGGGCCATTAGCCTAGTAACCTCCTATGATCCTACGTTGAGTCAAAACCAAGCTCAGCTGACAGAGAAGCTCAGACTGCAAATACATAACGCAATACAGCTGAACACAGCTGCAGGCAAGATTTCAAATTAAATGGAAATAACTCGGATATAAAAATAAAAAAAAAAATAATAATTGATCAGCTCAGGGTTGCAGAGTTAGTGCAGTGTTCAGGGGGAAAAAAACAGTTAAATGAATGTAGATCCTTCTATAATCCAGATGAAAAAAAAAAATAAAAATAAATAATAGATATGTCGAGTAACTTGATGAAACACACAGCACACACAACACAGATCTTGAATGGCAGTTTCAGAAATAATCTGAACTACATGCAACCAATCAATAATAAAAGTGCTTGCAGAACCACATATCACTTGGGTGTGTTTAAATCATATACCCCCTAACTACTTTCCAAAACCGGGGGCCTGAATGTAGTAGGACTTAAATAAAACTAAAGAAAATTATTGTGCCATAACATTTCTATTACATAAAGTAGCCAAAAGTATCAAGGGCACTCACCTATGCTGCTGGAAAGCAGGTTTCAACAGATCTACAGAAACAGGAGTTCAAAGAATGAGAGGCCTGCACCTTCCTCTGCACCCCTTCCTAGGAACAGTCCTCATTCAGAGCTTTAGCTGTACATGGTTGCCCCACTGATAGGGACTTAAGATGCAGCAAGGGTTAGTCCCAGGTGCCAAATTTATCCCTAAATACAGCAAAGCCTGAATGCATTACAGCTGCCACAATCACGGACTAAAATGAAACATGCAGACTGCTTTCAAGTTCTAACTTGAAGGTTGAAGGAAATGTGGGCTGACTAATCTTGCGTAAGACAGTTTCTATCCAAATTCCTACAGAAATATATTTTGGCAGTTGCAAAATTGAACTAGTCACCCAGTGCTAGAGGCAGCCAATTACAAAACAGGTTAGTAAACTATAAAGTACATAAC
This sequence comes from Protopterus annectens, assembly GCF_019279795.1. Taxonomy (NCBI): domain Eukaryota; kingdom Metazoa; phylum Chordata; order Ceratodontiformes; family Protopteridae; genus Protopterus; species Protopterus annectens. The sequence continues at coordinate 80,895,973 of NC_056741.1, forward strand.
GAACAAATGAACACCATGTGCCTTTGCTGCATAGATAAGGCTAGAAAGTATGCGAAGAAGTCTAATGCAATTTTAATATTGACACTATCTTCCTGAATTTTCTCACCAACTATAAAGAAGCAAAGATTGTACGCACTCACATGACAGATGTGGGCCAAAGAACCACACCTTTCACAAGAGGCAAGTTATGACCAAAATAAGTACAGGAACATATTTCCTGCTATCGAATTCTACAAAACCATTAACAGCATCTAGAAATGAAATACAGCTCCAGATGTAATACTTTTATGAATGTACAAAATGCAACCCTCATATGATTCGACTTCCTATCAAAATGCCATCACTTCTGAGGCTCTGTTACCCATGATGCAATGCAGTATTTCCATGGATTCCAATTTTAAACTGAGATGTGCTAATGTGCATTCATTATTACACAGGACTAGCATAGGGGAAGGGGGGGACTGCGAAGGGCCCTAATTAGTGGAAAAATAATAATCCATATACATTTCAAAAGATTCACTGAATTTAAGGTACAATAGAAGTACTTAAATGCACACATGAAAAACACACAATTCCAATTTAGATGTTTTTAGTGAATGTTGCTGAACTTTCAAAGCCGGAAAGAAGAAAAATCACCTCTTTTAGCCCAGAGTGGTTTTAGCAAAACTACGTCAGTTAACAACAACAAAACTCTTTCTTTCATTCATAAAACACCAAATGAAAGAACAAACAATGCCAGTTTTGAATCACTTCCCAACTTTTTATGAATGGAGCTCCAACAGTCATGCAAAAACTGGTAGCAGCGTTGAAAGAATATGTAGGCACTCTTAAGCACATCTTGAACAACAAAAGTCAATCATTTTGAAAGACATTTAATCATTAATTTATAAAACTATAATGATGATCTGCACTATTTGATTGGCTATATATCCTTGTATAGTTTTACTAATGAAGAGCGGCCATTATTACACAATGCAATTCTAGTACCGCATGCAGCGATTAGTTACATCTTTTGGTGGGTATGGGGATGGCAATGTTGAGAGGTATAAAGCTTACAACACATGCATCATGAAGCACAGCGGGGAAGGCTTTATCCTAAAATGTATCAAAATTTATAAGAACTACAAGACAATCGAGTTGCGTGACCATTTACTCCTTGTCAATACCTACGAACTAGAAGACAATCGAGTTGTGTGACCATTTACTCCTTGTTAATACCTACTCTCAGGGCATTTCCCCTTTCCCTAGGACTAGTCCAGTCAAAACTGGAGGGACTTTTCATGCCCATCTCACCATCTTTATAACTGCTGTACTGTTTACTCTGGAGGGGAAGTCCGTTCTACAGCCAAGGAGGTGCTGTATGAAAAGCTTGTCTCTCTCCATCAAGCATTTTAACTGCTGCATTAGATTTAGGGCCACTTGATCCAGTATTGGTCGACCTATTGAACTTGCTGAGATAGTGGCAATCCAGGACAACAGAGTCTCTAATGGCACAGACATGTATCTCCTTTCAAAAGTCTGTAAGACGATAAGTAGAGCAATAGTGCTTCCAGCCTCTACTGGCAGCTAAGGAATTTTCAGTCAGTGCTCTTTTTAGGAATACCTCAGCCGAATCTATTGCTTCAATACGTCTAAGGAGGTGCACCTCAAGGGAGGCTTTATTCATAAGTTCATAGGTTCTTACTATGCTGGCTGCAAAAAAGAAGAGAGACATTACAAAGCTTAGCTACATCACCCAGGACTGGTGGAAGGCCATCAACAGCCTCCATTAACTATTTTCTCCAGATATCATCAGTGAAAATTTAAGGTCAGTCACCCAGACTGGCTTTAGAAACTGTTAGAGTGTGCTCAATAATTGCTCTGATCAATGCTTAATACAGAGGAACAATGACTTCTTCAGATTTAACGAAATCCTCTTTGCAATTAGTTCCTATTTTGCAGTCATCTGCAAACTTAGAGGTCCCAGCTTCCAGTTTGGAGATCAAAAAATTAAGTGCCAAAAAGGAGGTGTTACAGCAATGAGCCCTGGGGGACACCTCTGGTTAGTTTCAAACTTTGATGAGACACCAGCCACTCTCACTGTGTCGAGTCCATATTTTAACCAATTTGTCATCCACCTTATCATCCAGACCCCTATTTCAGGTGATTAATGCCATGTAAGCAGTGTGGCCACTGCCAGTCATCTCTCTCTCAACTGCTCCACGTTTCACGGAGTGCTGCAATTTAAGGTATAAAATCAGCCATTCTGCTTGGAGTGAGGACCACTCCGTTTTCTACATTCTTACTGGTTTAGATTCAGCAAGGCACTGAACCAGTAAGAATCTGGCCTTTTAGCTGAACCAATGAGAAGATGGCTTTTTGGAGCATGTCACCACGCAAGGCGCTAATCTAAGTGTTGTTTGCACTGCCAGATACTGCGGGTGAACAGCTGAGAGAAATGAGCTGTAGTTTTAAAATCCTGTTTTGTTAAGAGTTTGTGTGGTGAGGCTAATGAGGTTGTACTACTGCCAGTGACAAGGACACTTGACTCTGATGGTACCTGTATCACCTCAGCTGTGGGATTCTTCTTCAGGTGGGTGCGACAGGTAGCCTCTCATTTTTTTTTTGAGTGAGCAAGACAACTGCTGCAAAGCATGGGAACTTGAATGCTGTGGAGCAGAGCAGTTAGCACTGAAGGTGTCTAGCCAGCAATTTATTGTGTGAGAGACAGAGAGCAGCAGCAGTTGCTTCCAGATTGTTCTTTCAGTATTACAGTTGAAGTGTTTTACTGCAGCTGGGACTGTGGCTATTTGACGAATTGTGTCATACAGTCCCCAGCACAGATGGCTCCAAAGAGCTCTGAATGCTGAGAGGTTTTCAACTTCAATACTGCTTAGTGCCTCTGGGAGTATTTATTTATTTATTTATTGCATTTGTTAACAGGGAAAGTCTACTGGACTTAGGTGAGCCCATTTTCAGAAGAGGCCATGGGAGAAAAGTTCCACATAACATTAATAGTACATACAAGAAAAAGCACAAAATACAGTGTATATACAGTCTCAATGTATGGAAATAAATATTAAACACGATGGTACAAGTTATTTACAAACATTACACATCAACAGTGTGTACAATTTGATCATTGAAGACGGAGTTAGGTAGGAAGCAGTTCTGATAATTACTTCTTAAGAGTTTTGTAGGCATAAGCAGTTGAATTCAGCAAGTCAGAGAGAGCGCCCAAGTAGTGATATTGTAGAGGGATATAGTAGTAGATCAGGTGTTAGGAAGTGCTACTTTGGCATAAGTACATTGTCAGAGATTAGCAAGAGATAAGTAAATTATTTTAGTAAGCTGTTCCTCCTCCTAAAGGTTTGAGTTTTAAACCAAGTGTGTGCCGTGTCTAAGTAACACATCAAAACTGCAGATAGCCAGATGAATAAGCATACCTTTATGCAGCCTAATTGTTGAAAATGAGTTTTAAAGATAGTCATAATATGAACTGTGGATGTCTAAAATGTTCAGCAAATACAATGTTGGTTTTAAGTAAAATATTTTCCAAATTCTAAATAAATATAAGAAAAAAAAGAATGCATTTATTATAAAAGAAATTTTGTTAACATGTATACATTAACTATAGCACTATTTTATGTGGGTGCAGTTGGTATAAACATATCAATATTTTATGCGCCCACAATTACATGGGCCTCCCAAGAAATATTCTAATGTGCCAATACTCTTCCATGAGCGGAAGAATTTATGCACAGGTAAAATTTAAGTGCTATGATTTTGAGGACTTGGAAGGCTGAGAGCAATCTGCCTGTGTAACCTTCACAAAGTTGTTAACCAAATTCCTTAGTCAGGTACTTCCCTTGGCAAAGAGGAAATAATGTGCGTCAAGCCTACATTCCGTGGCCTTACAGAGGAGGCTTGTTAGACTGATGGGTTTATAATTTCTGGTTTCCGTGGCAGAAGCACATTCCGTGGCCTTACAGAGGAGGCTTGTTAGACTGATGGGTTTATAATTTCTGGTTTCCGTGGCAGAAGCATAGTCATAGCAATGCAGCAAATATCAGGACACAACCTGTAGCTGCATTTGGGCTAATTAATGGTTCTGCCAGGGCACACAACACTATGAATTAAGCAACCAAGTATATTGTTAGGTGTCATGGAAGGTATAATGTTTGGTCCTAGAAAGCACCTTCAATACACACTCCTCCATAATGAGATGAAATTTAAAGGATCCAGGGAGGTGTGGAGTTTGAGCACAAGTCCCACAAGTAAAACTGGCATGAAATATTTTAGTTTATTCACAACATCTACAGGGTCAGAGTAGGAGGTGCCATTTTGAAGCTCAGAGCAATGTTGGGTGTTATTCCTTAGTTTCTTAAGGAAATCATGATAGGCCTTGGATACAAGCCAAAGTTCATGGGTTACTTTTGTTCAAGTTTCTAGAAACATTTCTGATCCAGTCCTTGATATGAGGTTCTTGGATCTGTTGTACAAGTTCATTAGTTTCTTTTATTGTAAGGTTTATTTATGTAGGACAGTCAACCAACATTTGTGTTTGAATTTCCTATGATTTATTTTGGACAGTAAATAACTTTATACATGTAGTTACAGTGAGATCAGAACTCCTTTATAAAGTTCTCTGCTATGGCAGTGTGAGTTTTTACTGCAACAAGTGAATTTTGAAATCTTGTTATAACATTAGCTAAAAATTGCTCATTTCAAATTCTTCAATTTGGAGAGATTTGATGTAGGGGCTTTAAATAATTTTTAAATTGAAGATCAAAGTCAAAGTAAACTTTACTGTCATTTAGAACTACACAGATGTAGCCTAAATTTAATTTTGTGTGTCAGCTCAGTTCTTGAGATTACAAAGGAAAGTGAAACAACACATACAAGTAGAGAAATAAATGTAACAAACATAATATTACTCTCAATACATGCAAGAAAGAGCAGACATTTACCAACACTCATATACGAAAAGAATACGCTCCCCCGAGTTAATCTGTTGATCTATCCTATTGAAAGTAATACAAAACACTACAGATTGAAATGCCTAAATTACTTGTCCAATATCGCACTTAAGTCAGTTAAATAATACTGACTATGGATATAACAAATATTGCACTTGGAATATATGAAAGTATATATTGCACAAACAAATAAAAATTGACTTATGTGTTCAGAACCCTGGGACTAGTGCCCGAGTTCAGAAGTCTAATCACTGTACGGTAGAAACTGTTACTGAGTCTTGTAGTCCTGCAGCGGGTGCTGTGATATCTCCTGCCTGATGCTAGATGTTTAAACAACCATACGCAAGATGCGTGCTGTCCTGTATTAATTTTGTGGCCTTTTGGATGCTTCTTGCAAAATAGAGATGTTGTATCGATGGAAGACTGGAAACCATTACCTTCTCTGCAACCCTCACCGCTCTTTGTAGCAACTTGCTTTCTGTAATTATGCAGCTTCCAAACCACACTGTGAAGCTGCAGGTGAGGATGCTCTCTAGTGTACCTATATAGAAGGTGGAGAGAATATGACGAGGAAGTTAGGCTTTTTTCAGCCTTCTTAAAAAGTAGAGGCATTGGTACGCTTTCTTGACCAGTTGGGCTGGGGTTTCCACACCACAAAAGATCCTCTGATGTGTGACCATTGATCCCAAGCACTAGGTGGTTTGTTCTCCTTTTCCTGAAGTTGATGATAATCTCTTTGGTCTTGCTTAAATTCAGGTCAAGGTTGTTCCTCCTGCACCACCTGATCAAAGATGTCACCTCCTCTCTGTACGCCCTTTCATCCTCCTTTATGATGAGCCCCACAGCTGTGGTGTCATCAGCAAACTTGATGATATGCTTGGACTTGTGCTTACCATAGCAGTCGTGGGTCAGGATGGTGAATAACAGTGTGCTGAAAACACATCCCTGTGGAACCTCGGTGTTAATCATGATGCACTTTGATGTTTTCTTAACTGAACACACCCTCTGTGGTCTCTCAATCAGGAAGCCCAGGATCTGGTTTCAGAGATGTTTACAGATTCCTAAATGTGCCATTGCATTGGTACCACCGCATTAAATGCAGAGCTGAAGTCTATGAACAGTGTCCTCACATAGTTGTTTTTGTCCTCTAAATGCTCTAAATAAATATTATGTTTATTGTCTGATTAAACTGTGGAGGAATATACCACAGAAGAAATGCATGAGACTGCTATACTTGTAAGGGCCAGATCAAAAATATTATGTCTCTAGTGGGTTTGTAAACATTCTGTCCCAGGGAGTTTTTATTTATTGGTGAGTACCGGGTTCACTATGTTAACGCACACATGCACTAGAGGTTTTATCTGCTCAAGAGTGTTTGTGTTAATAAAGTCCAGTAATCTCAGTGCCTGTTAGTTTGAGGCAGTATATGTTTTCCCAGTCTGTAGAGGTGTAGAAGGATATTTGGTTGGATGGTGTGTGTCTCCAGTAGGTCTTGACATGAGCTATGGGTTTTCTTAGGACACAGAGTGGCGTATAGCTTGCTAGGATATAGTTTCATAGTTTAGTACTAGGCTATCTGCCCTGGGGCATTTGTAAGCCTAGCCATAGTGATGTGGCTTTCGCCACCCCATGAAATGGTACAAAAATGCACAGAATAGATTTAGAATACTGTGCCTCTGTCTAGTAGTGACACAATGATGGTCCCCTTATATAATAGAATTAGTTTACTGTGCCCCTGTCTAGCAGTGACACAGATGTGACCCCTGGGGTAAACTTACGATCTCCCATCCACTCATCAAGATTTCTCTTGAAGAGAGTCAGTGAGGGGCTCTGCCTAACATAAACTGGGATCTTGTTCCAAAGCATGGGAAGCCTCTGGGTTATGAATCTATCCCTCCAGCATGTCCTATTCATACTTGTGCCGAGGTTTAAGTCTTTAGCTCTCGTGGTCCTGATGGATTTGGACTTTTTGAGGTGGAGCATGTCCATCAGATCCTGATTGGACATGGCCTTATACGTCAGGCAGAGATCACCTCTGAGCAGGTGGTATGCTACTGAATAGAGCTGGAGTTTCTTTAGTCTGGCAGAATAAGACATATGTTGGAGACTCTTGATCCTCTTGGTGAGGTACTTTTGTGGTCTCTCCAGCTGTTGCAAATGCCGGGTGAGGTACATACCAAATGGGGCATTGTACTCAATCATGGGTCTGATGAGGGAGGAGTATAGGGGTACAATGACAACCTTGGATCTGGATAGTATGGGACTTTATCCACATCCAAATCACCACAGACAAACTCCACAGTTTCATAGTAGGTGGACACCAGTATCAAGATATTCTTCTTTTGTAGGGTGGTTGGAGGGGATTGTTTGTGTCGATGTACTATGCTGACAACCAGTGAAGTCTTTTTCCATGAAACAGTAAAGTAAAGCCAATGTTTTTGGGTAACATGCTGAATCTAGTGAGCAATAAAGTGGTATGAAAACCAAGGGTATGAAAAACAGTGCGTGTGTTACAATAAAGAACGAGTGAGACTAATGAATATGAAGCAGGAGATAAAAAGCAAAACGTGAGATACTGAATGAATGGAAGATGGCTTACCGTCACGTCAGTACAGTGGAGGGGTTAGGAGACAGACCCCCCCTTTATGGGAGGGTGAAAAGATGAGAGAAGGGGCTGTGAGGATGGATAAAATAAAATAAAGCATATCTAAGTGTCAACTTAGGGGTTGTTAATTATGGTGGCAGTTACGACTCCAGTTAGAGAGAGAAAGGCTGGGAGAATAAAGTTTTCTTGAAATAGATTTTAGAGCTGATTTGATGTAGTAAAGTTAAAGAATGTGGAAATGCCAAAATGTTAAGGAAGGACATCCAGGAATAAGTCTGCTGACCAGCAGTTACATTAGCACTCGCCCATGAACTCCAGATGGTCAAGGTTTTTTTTTTTTTTTAAATCTTCAGGAAATGCACTATCCAACTGCTATTTTACCAAGGCACTGTTATACTTGGCTTAATGTTTCATCCAAAAGGATGGCACACTCAGGAGTGCAGCACCCAACAGAATCAGCCCTCACCCCCCCCCCCATCGGCCCATCCAAAAGGATGGCACACTCAGGAGTGCAGCACCCAAAAGAATCAGCCCTCACCCCCATTGGCCCACCTCCAAAAGCTTTTTAGGATACTCCTCAAATGTCTTGGCATTGCCTGCATCAGGAGAAAGAAGCCAAGGACTGGAATATTCATCCTAAACAAATCCAAAATGATCCCAGTATACCCTCATTTAAAAAAGCCTAAAAGATTACCTCAGTACCAACTGGCCGTGCCCCTCTATGGCTGCTGGCTAGTTTCCCTCTTGTTGTTTCTCAGCTCCTTTCCAACAGCACCTTTAAGCAAGCTAGTGCTTGTACTCTCATTTTTTCTCATTTTTCCTTTTTGCTAGCATGCGTACCCTCTGTTAAAATCTGCTTATCACTACTACATTATACTATATGCTTTTTCTCACCAATTGATCTTAGGTATGTTAATTGTGTTGTTCTAATACTGGTGCAAATGATTACATTTTAATTTTCCTAATAATGTATTTGTACATGATTACATTTACATTTTTTCTTTATAATGTATTTTGTTATATTTGCATATTTTAATATTTTTGTTCTGAATAACTTGGACTATCTATGTACCGCAGTGAAGCTTTTCTCCCTGCGTCTCCACTGAAAATGGGCTACTTGCCCAGTCGGACACTACCTGGTTAAAAAATGAAAATAAAATAAATAATAATTTCTTGCCACCAACGTATACAGTGTATTTTGGTACTTCACAGGTCCATCAGTGGACTGCATACCTGGCTGGCCAGACAAGTGTCTGACATCAGCATAGTGTGCCCGTACAGTGGTTTAGACTTCACAGGTCCATCAGTGGACTGCATACCTGGCTGGCCAGACAAGTGTCTGACATCAGCATAGTGTGCCCGTACAGTGGTTTAGACTTCACAGGTCCATCAGTGGACTGCATACCTGGCTGGCCAGACAAGTGTCTGACATCAGCATAGTGTGCCCGCACAGTGGTTTAGACTTCACAGGTCCATCAGTGGACTGCATACCTGGCTGGCCAGACAAGTGTCTGACATCAGCATAGTGTGCCCGTACAGTGGTTTAGACTTCACAGGTCCATCAGTGGACTGCATACCTGGCTGGCCAGACAAGTGTCTGACATCAGCATAGTGTGCCCGTACAGTGGTTTAGAGCAGCTTTCCTTCTCTTTTTTTTAACAGTTTTCTATGTTCTTAGTTGTATTTTCCCCCTTATTCGGTTTATCCTCCCATAAGAAAAATCTGGTACGTCTACCATTTTTTGTTAGGAACTTGTGTGTCTTTTAATTCCCATTCCTAATCCTGTCCACTGTAAGGACTCCATCTCTGATCTTATTGTGAATATGGGCCCTGGTAAATCATTTCATCCCTCCTCAATCACAAGAGGAAAGGCATGGTACCAAGGAAACTTTGGTTTTAACTTCAGCTTCTGTGCCGTGGTCACTTATGAAGGATTCCGCTGTGGCCATAACTTGTTTCTCAGACCAGTCATATTTTTTGTCACTAGTGTTGCTTCTCAGAAAGCAACTAAGGACCAGGAGGCTGTCACATCCTCTGCAGTTGTTGAGTTACCCTTGTCGAGAAAGGAAGAACCACCCTTCTTTGTCCCAGAGAAGGGAAAGAGAAACATTCCTTTCTTCATTCTGCTGAAAAATGTTTTCCCCATGGAAGGGACCATTCCTTGTGGCCATACACTGTCAAACTGGTCTCCTAAGAAAAAGGAAAATATAGTTCTTCCCCTCTCTTTCTAGTGAGGGCTGGTTACACTTTGCAAAGGCTTTATTTTCAGCCTTAACTTATTCTCAAGATTCCAGGTCCTTTGCAAGTCATCACAAACAATACCGCAGACCAACTATGGAGGCCTGGGATTTAGCAATTCAGCATAATTTGTTTCTCCAGACAACCAAACTTCTATCAAAGCAGAATATTGGGACAGACAATCTGGAAAAAAAAAACAGGCTAGACTATCAAGAATGAAAACTGAGAGCCCATGGGTCTCCCAGGAATTGATCCTTCCATGCAGAATCTGCAAAAAGATCCGTTTGCATCCATTTCAGAACAGCAAGTTGGAAACATTCTCAGGACTTCAGGACAGATGCATTTTCATTTCCCTAGTTAGGGAATGTTCCTATGTGCACTCTCCCTTTCCTGTTAAGACCAGAGTCCTGTTAAGCCTTAAATGGACTCTCTGAAGATTGTAGTAGTGACCCCCTTTTAGGATAGGCACCCATAGCTCTTCCTTCTGTTGAAACTGGCCAGGGCCAGTTGCACAAACTTCCTCACAGGATGGGGATGACTGATAAACCCAGACACTCAACTTCTTTAAATGACTGCCTGGATGACAGAATTTAAATTCAATGTAGGCAATTTTTTTTGTTTTGTTTTGAAGGCAGTACTGCAAGAAGCAAAGAAACATGTTACTAGGAAATCATACCCGGGGAAAGTGGAGGAGATCTTCTAGTTAGTGCCACTCTAATAATCAGGACCCACAATGTCTGTGGTCTTCAATATTTGACAGAGTTACCTGTTGGCCTTTCTTATTCTTTCATTAAGCTTCATCAGTCAGCCATTTTTGCATATCTGCCCTTGGACCCCCCCCCACTTCCTACACTTCCTTCTCTTAACAATTTTTGAAAGGGGATATGTATGTGTGTCTACCTCTTAGATTAATGGTTCCTTCCTAGGATCTTGATTTTGTAACTGAGAACTTGATCCATCTCCTTTTGAACCTCTGATGACGTTCTTATCTTGGAAAACAGTCAGTCTTGTTACATTACTCTGACCTCTGCCAGATGCATGCCCGAGTCACAGACTTTAATGGTCACTCATCCCCATCTCACAGGAATAAGGCTTCCTTGAGCCTAAAGTGGTTTCAGAGTTTAAGCCAAACTAGGCCATCAATCTCCTGGTATTCTTTCCTGAGCCTACAAACAGTGAAAGGCTTTTCCATACTTTAGATGTTCAAAGACAACTCAGATGTTATCCTGACAGAACGAAATCCTTCCGGATTGATGACCAGCTCCTTATGGGATACTAGGCTAGTGGGCTTTTACAAGCCTAGCCAAATTAATCCCAAGTATATCCATTTGTTCTTTTGGGTAGTTTGCAGAATGAATTTATGAACAGAGCAGGTCTGTGACCAATATCAGCTACCCCTGTCCAGGAGGGAAATGGGTGCCATCCCAAGGGTGAATATCCAGTCTCCCATCCAACTGACTAGGCTGCGTTTGAAAAGGGTCAGTGAGGAGCTCTGTTTTACGTGAATAGGGAGTCTATTCAAGAAAAGCAGCAGTCTCCGGAAGACATCTCCCTCTCTCCAGCATGTTCTGTTAATGTCACAAGCTAGGTTAAGATACCTAGACCGAATGACTCTTGTGACATTTGACTTGCGGATGTGCAGCATTTCCATTAGGGCAGGGTTGGAGATTACCCTATAGGCCAGGCACAAGTCACCTCTCAGCAGCCTATAAGATACAAAGTAAAGTGACAGGGGTGTCAGCCTGTCCACGTGGGTCATGGTTTGGAGTCCCTGTACTCTCTTATTGAGAAACCACTGTGATCACTCCAGCTGCTGCAGGTGTTTGGTAAGGTACATGCAGAAGGGTGCATTCTACTCTATTAGTGGTCTGATGAGGATCAAGTACAGTGGAGTTATAACATCCCTTGACCTGGATTCTATGTCCTTGCTTATGAGGTGCACTACATAGAAGGCTTTTCACTGAGGAAACTTTGTGGTCAAAGTTCAGATTGCCATCAACTTGTTTTCCCAAGTCTCGCACCACTGGGTTGTAACATTTCCTATGAGGGAAGGAAGTGACAAGCAGTCTCAAGACCATTTCAAGATGGCTGTCCTGAGCTTTTACTTTTTGTTATTCTCCCCATGGACAACCACTTCCTGGTAGTCAGGGCCCACTCTAGTCCTCAGGCTTTGGCTACTTCTGAGCCTTTTAGAAATGGTTGAGTCTAGAAGAATACAAGAAGGCAGGAATTTTATCAGTTTAAATGTTTACCAAACATTATAAACTGGACACCTACTCTAGATCTAGGTAGGCAGGCTTTGCTGAGGTGGTTATTCAAAAATTCCTACATTCTAACCCACCTTCCTCCTCCTGTGCTCTCTACATGGATCTCATTAACAGAGACAATGGAAACCTCCAAACACTGGACCCTACCCAGTTCGGCTTTGTTAAGGGCAGATCACGCCCCCTAAACCTGGTGAACTTCTTTGAGACAGTTATCAAGGCTATAGACAAGGGACAGGTGGTCCACACAGCCTACCTAGACCTTGTAAAGGCCTTTGACATCATTCCCCCACTCACGTATTTTAGACAAGCTCACCAACCTGAGCATAAATCCCTACGTCACAAGATGGGTTGCCAACTGGCTCACAGACAGAACCCACATGCTAAGAATTGTGGGAGCTAGGTCTGACTCTAAACCGGTTACAAGTGGCGTTCCCCAGGGCTCAGTCCTAGGACCCCTCCTGTTCAGCATATACTTCTCAGAGGTACAGGCAAGCACAGGAGGACTTTGGCTGACCAAGTTCGCAGACAACTGCAAACTAGGGGCTATAATTGACTCTCCGGCTGACACAGACATCCTCCAAAAGGGTCTCACTGAGACAGATACCTGGTGTCAAAACCATGGCCTCAAGCTAAACGCCAAAAAGTGCATAGTCATGCCCTTTGGAAAAAACTAAGTACCCACAAACTACCACATAGGTGGTAGCCCCCTAAATATGGAAGATGTAAAAAGGGATCTGGGGACCCAAGTAGATAGTAACCTCTCCTTTGATAATCACATTGCCAAATTGGTTAGAAAACCCTTCTATGTGGCCCACCTAATCACAAAAGGGTTTGCATCCACATCGAAAAAGGTCATTGGGCCCCTCTATGCACCACTCATCAGACCCATCATAGAGTACAATGCCCCATTTGGGATGTACCTTACAAGACACCTGCAACAACTGCAAAGACCACAAAAGTACCTCACCAAGAGGATCACTGGCCTCAAGCAGATGCCCTATGCAGCTCAACTGAAGAAACTCCAGCTGTATTCGGTTGCATACCGCCTACTCAAAGGTGATCTCTGCCTGACATACAAGGCCATGACCAACCCAGAATTGATGGACATGCTCCATCTAAAGAAAACCATATCCCCTCGAGCCACATGCTCCAGGGATCTAAACCTCAGCACAAAAACAAATAGGACGTGCTGGAGGGATAGAGTCTTGTCCCAGAGACTTCCCATGCTCTGGAACAAGATTCCGATCTAGATCAGGCAGAGCTCCTAGCTAACCCTCTTCAAGAGAAACCTTGACGAGTGGATGGGAGACAGAAAGTTTACCCCAAGGATCACTTCAATGGCTCTACTGGACAGAGGCACAGGGAACTAATCTAAGGGGGCGGCGAAAGACAACACAATCCAGCTTGGCTTATAAATGCTTTCGGGCAGATAGCCTAGTACCTACCTATAAGGCAATGATACAAGGTGACAATATGAACAAACTAAAGTTAAATTCAAAACAGTATATAAATCTATAACAATAATTCCTATCTTTCTCTATCAGCACTTATCAAAGTGCAGTTGTGCAAGTAAACTTACCATAACAGTAAAAGTCCGAATGGCCAGTGGGCTACATCATGCTAAGTATACAAAATGCTGTCCATCTTCCAAATATTTCCCCCTGTCCTTCAACATATGCTGTCCCCCATGGGGTGACAGAACCAGTTCCTCCTTCCCCAGGTGGGAAAGGTTTTTTTTATTTAAGGATGTTTTTAGCACCAAAAAAAAGAAAATGTTTTGACATCACTTCTTGATCTTTCTTTCCTAACCTGTTGTGATAGTGCCCAAGTTCAAAATGTTGTCAATTCACAACCGGTTACCTCTTCCTGCTCATTCAAGTTTCCGGATAACACTAGATTTAAAAGATGCTTACTTAAGGTTGTTGGTCTGGATCACATCATCTCCTTCCCTCTAGTTGTTGTTGTGTCTTTCCGCTTTTCCCGGTTAGGGGTTGCCACAGTGGAACTCCGGTCTGTTAATGATTGGCAGTAGGTTCATAGGTTCATAGATTAGTACTACGCTAACTGCCCTTGTGAGCCATTTTAAGCCTAGCCAATTATCCCTTGTGAGATGCAAACCCTGCACCTTGTGTTTGTAAGGCAAACACCTTAACCATTGGGCCACCCTCCCAAGTAGATTTTTACGTGCTGGCTTGCCGGGCCTAACGCACAACCTTCAGCGAAGGAACGCCCACTCATGCATGTCGTCACACAGAAGACGCTCTGAAAATCAAACGGGCAACGTCTAACTGTGAGGCGACAACGCTACCGCAGCACCACCACTAGTAACACTAGATTTAAAAGATGCTTACTTAAGGTTGTGGGTCTGGGACACATTATCATCTACTTCCCCTCTAGTAACACTAGATTTAAAAGATGCTTACTTAAGGTTGGGGGTCTGGATCGCATTATCATCTCCTTCCATCTAGTAACACTACATTTAAAAGATGCTTACTTAAGGTTGGGGGTCTGGATCGCATTATCATCTCCTTCCATCTAGTAACACTAGATTTAAAAGATGCTTAGTTAAGGTAGTGGGTCTGGATCACATTATCATCTCCTTCCCTCTAGTAACACTACATTTAAAAGATGCTTACTTAAGGTTGCGGGTCTGGATCGCATTATCATCTCCTTTCCTCTAGTAACACTAGATTTAAAAGATGCTTACTTAAGGTTGTGGGTCTGGATCGCATTATCATCTCCTCCCCTTACCCTTTGCACTATCCCTTGCAGTAACAGTGTTCACAGAGTGTCTGGCTCCAATTATAGCTCACTGTAGGCTGCAGGGTATCCGCATTATTCCATGTTTATACAACATGATTATCTTGTCTTTTTCAAAGCATCATGAATCTCTGACTTGGGTGAGAGATCTTACACAGGCTGGGACCATTTTTGCCTCCTTCACATAGGTGAGACAGAGAGTTAATGGACAATGCATCTGGCTTCAGGCTTATGGTAAATATGACTGATTTATGGTCTGATTTGACTACACGGGCTGCTATGGAGGGGGATCACAGATGTCCCACACTGGTAAAAATCAAGTTCAAGATTTTGTCATCCTTTAGTGTACAGGCTAGTGGGTCCAGTGGATTTAAACTTATACAGTCCAGAAATCTTTGACCATAAATGTATGGGGGGGGTGTACAAGTTTCCCCATTTAAAGGAGGAGTAGCTGAAGTCGCCCCAAGAGAAGGGTCTTTGGCTGAATACTTAGGGTTTCCATATTAGATAGACAGACGTCATGGGCCAAGGAGCTTGTAAACTAGGTCCAATAGTTGGACAAAATGCAATGGTAAGTTAGATTCTGAGAAGTTGCAGGCCATCATTATATTCGAGTCTGGAGGTGTAATTATGGTTTACGAATAGGGAGACACCGCTGCTTTTAGTGCATTCATGTATCACAATGGGTTTGAAAGTGTGCTAAGCAGTGAAACCTTACACCGATGGGCTGCTCTCAATATTTTTGAACCTGGTCTTTGTGATTATGCATATAAAAAAAAAAATCAACGCATGTGCCTGTAGAATAGATAGTGTATTTTTTTTGTTTAGGCTCCTAGCATTGAGTAGTAATACCTTCATGCTTCCCAAATTCTGTCTTACTACACTGCAAGCTTTTGCAGACCGACTTTGTCTATAAAAATAAAATGCTGCTCAGGGCTACGTTCATAACCTTCTCAAATACGTATTCCAAGAGTAACACAGAAAACAGGAAACTTACTTTATTATTAGATGGAAATTTAGAGACACTTCATGTAATACAGTATTCAATTCTAATAAGTAGTTGCCAGTCAGAAAGCACCCATAACCATCACAGGGTCACAGACCTTTTAACCTTGTCTGCCTTTTTTAAAGTGAGACTGGTAAGGATTTTGGATTGTAACAAGCTTATAGACTCTTCAGCATGAATTTCTAACAAAGCTATTATTCTAACCTACCACACAGTGTTACGACTGGATTGTTGCAGAGGTAAGACAAAGATGAAACATGGACATGGGGTTTGAATTTTCGTGCAGCAATCAACGCCATTTTTACAGAGATGGCATGTGAAGTAAAATGGAATTATCAAGAGGGAAAAAGAAAAGCTAAAATGGGTGGGCTGGTGCACGGGGGGGTCATTTGCATTTTTTGTACATGCGTGGAGTGGGGGAGGGGCCTGGGACCAGGTACACTGAGGGATATTTATGCCTGCCAAGTAAACACTGGAAAGCAGCTGTAAAATTCCAAGGCCCTTACAAACAAAAAAGGAGTATTCCACTAATGACGGGTGCCAACGTTGAGAAGCAGGTAAGAATTGAGCAAAAGTAGCACTTATGGACCTGCTGAGCAATGACAGAAGAGGCTGAAAGTAAGGACTGATGTTTTTAGTTGTCATAAAAACTGGATACTATAAGTAACTTTTCTGACTGGTGACGTGATCATTCTGTTTGTAATGCAGTATCCAGAATTGAAATTTCTTACATTTTTCTGTTACTCAATTTTGTGAAAGAGGAGAAGAGTTAATTTGCCACAAGTTCGTAATTATTGGGAGTTACTTTATTTAAACCACTCCCCTCCAAATTACTAGATTAAATACAACTCTACGTGGGGATAAACCATCTAGTGCTTTTTATAATAATGCGTAACACTGGCTGTGACTGATCTAACTCAATCACATACGTTTAAAGAAAGAGCAGACAGTATTCACATTCAACTAAATGTTGACTTCTGACAGAGCTGTGGTTGACTCCCCATTCCGCATCAGTCATCAGCAAGTGTGATGCATGGAATCTACTCCAGTTTGGAGAGTAGAATTCTTTAACTTTGCCACCATGTGGCAAAACAGGACAAAATATTATTTAGAATTAGAAAATACAGGACGGCGGATGAAACTTGACATAAAAAGCAAACTATTTTCTTTCAAAATGGTCATCTTTTAAGATAAAGAATTTTAAGACAGTTAAAATAACAGTTTCTTAAATATTCTAGAATAGTTAAGAAACCATCACCAATCACTGTTCGGCTGGTTTGGCATTAATTCCTCAAACCAAACTTCATAGATTTTACTTTTCCACGTGCACAACAGTGCCACTCGTGAGCTGCTGGTGTTACACACTCGGGTTTTACAGGTAGTTGTAATTTAACAGTTTTTGATTCAGAACTTGTTTGCGGAGGAGAGGGGGGGGTGCAGTACAAAGCTAATATTAGCGAAAACTTCAAAAACTAGTAATATATGCAAATGAAGCATGTCCGTTTGACTTTTAAGCTATATAGTTTCTACTTAATTCATCTGAAAAACATTTTTAGGGGCGTTTGTGATTATACAGTTTAATGCCTACATGGTCCTATCACCAACAGCAAAGTCACACTCTGCTTATTAAAAAAAATATATCATATAACATGCATGTTTTCCCCAGATTTAGTACAGGGGTACTAACTTGCTTTTACAATCCAAGATACTTTTACTCATTTGTAAAAAAATGAATACATACATAAATATATACATACGTACACTGCCTACAAAAATAGTTAACCTTCTCAAAGATCTCGGGTACTACATGCAAGGTACCAAGGGGGTACAAAATCACCCAGAAGCAGTACATCAGTGGTCTTCATAAACTCCTCTGAATGACTGCAGATATGGTCACTTAACATGAACCTCCAAGTTTAAACAGCCAACACCACCACCATGACTGTCACTTCAGATTTTCAGCGCTTGTAAAGTATTCATGAAATCAATATGCAAAAAAAAATATATATACATTTTTCCTTTTTTGTTTTAAATGAAAACTACGGGCCTGCTGATATGCTTGCCATGAGCACAATCACCTAGCAGCTCTGCACGAAGTATACACATGGCATTTTCAGGGAATACTACTGAGAAAGTGTCTGTGGTGCAACAGGTAGCACACTTGGCTCTGGTGCAGAAAGCTGTGGGTTCTACTCTTATACTAGGTAGATAACTGCCAACACTGAAGTACAGCATAAGGGGGGGGGGGTGCCACACTCCTGAGTGTGCTGTCCTTCACACGAGATGTTAAACCGAGGCCCCATCTGCTGAGTTGGTGGTAGCCCAGGTGGATGCAAAAGATCCCATGGCACCATCAAAAAATAGGGGGGGGGGGATCCCCCCCAATGCCATTCCCAAACTTTCCCCAATATAAATACAACCTCCTGTTTCCCATGAAAGAGGCTACTTAGGCCAGTGGACCTAACCCAGTCAACAAAGTTGTGTTCTTAGCTGCAAACACAGGAGTACCTGCAAGTTTACATGGTTACGAGAAAAGATCTTTTTATGCATAAAACTAGGACTTTGCTTTTATGAAGAAAAATAGTTTAAGCTTGAAGTGTCAACACTGCATTTGTATGTCTAAAGAAAACAAACATAAGGACTACCAGGTACATCAGTTTATCTATGTTGCAGTTGGTCAGTTCAAAATGGTTACTCTGGCTCACGTTTTATCCTACCTACCAATGTTATCTACACTGCTTCAGATTACTTAGTATAACATTTTCAAGACAAAACACAAAGATGAAAGAACAGCCTTAAGTGAAATTAAGCCATAGGCAAAGGCCTCCCCCCAGGCCTTGCTGGGTCTTCTGCCCCCAACCCCCCCCCCCCAGCACTTCCCTACTGATGGGAGTTTTAGGTGCATTAAATTGATTTAACTCACTCCAGAAAGAAACAAAAATGGCCATGCAGACTAAGCCACATTCAATACATTAAAACTGCTTCCTTTGTGTTAATCTGAACATTACTTTTGAGTCATAACAAGAGATCTATTTTTTTAACTGAACTATGTTGTAACTTTGCTGGCAACTGCCCAGTATTATCTGAGTAATGCAAATTTTCCTCTGTGTACAGCCTCAGCTACGTTACTTTTGTCACGCATTTTTATTTTGCTTTTTTCTAAATAAACTATTCCTTCGAGTACAGCCCAGTTATTACTTTACTTGTTATTTTTTCAATACTGTTACATTTGTAATAAAATAAACGTTTACACTTCTGCTGTATACACCAGTGCTGTTCACTCTGACTCAGAGTTCGTTTGTTCCCAGTTTCCTTCACCTCTCAGAGTACAGTCCATAAAGCCCAATTTCAAATCAGGTGCCTCAAGGGCAAGCTAATGTAGGAGAGAGAAAGCGAAGCCAACTTACCTTTCGTTGGAAGAAGAAGGTATACACCTGGGAACACTACTTCACTGGAATCCCCAGTGGAAACTAGGGAGGGTATATGCCTGGGTACTCTAGGGCGATGGAACCTCAGTGCAGACTGGGGAGGGTATATGCCTGAGCACTCTATGGCAATAGACTCTCCAGTGGACCATGTGATTATGCTATCTAGAAGGGGGGGCAGTGTTCTTAGTAACACACACTCTCATATGCAGGTACACACACACTGTGGTAACCCACTGATCACTGACCCCTTGAATGCAACAATGCGACTAACCTGAAAAAGCAGTTTGCTGTGACAAGGTAGCAATAGCAGAACACATTAGAGATTGTGGGGACTTATCTAATGAGGTAGGAGATGCCACATTTAAGATAAACATCAAAAGTATATAAACTGGCACTGCAAGCTGCAGGGAGGGTGATGATGTTCAACTCCACAGGTTTGTTACTTAAACTTGCTTCAAAAGGTGCAGCCAGATACTAACTGATAAAAAGCAACAAAAGTAAACAACTTCAAGGAGCATGCGTTTCTGTGCCTGTAAATTCCACCTCATTCACAATGTGTAGCATCTCTTAAATTTACAGCAGTGAATTTGAAGCTGTATCAAAACATTAGTATTCATATTACAGCAGCAGGCATCACACACAGACACACCCTAAACAGTAATACATACAGCTAGTTTATAAAACAACTTATGTTAAATAACTGCGTACAAGGCTGAATATTTCCAAAACCAAACAATCACATAGGTACTGCAAAACCCCTTTTGTCATCTTCAAACTCAACTAGAAAAGTTAAAGCCACCACAATATTTGTGTCACACAAAAAAAAGATGAACTGAAAGGTCCTGTGAATGCATGTGACCACATTTAAGAAAAAAAGGTAAACGTCAAAAAATAATTTTAAAACCAAAAGTACAGCAATATCCAAACTTAAAAGAATTATAAACAGGACTTAAAGACAGCAGAAGAAAAACATGTTCCATTGCCTCTTTCATAAATGGACTAAAAACTAGAACTAGTAACATTATTTATTTTATTTATTTAGGTGCCTTACCTTCAACTACTTCTAACTTTTTTCTACCACTCCATTTCAGGAAGGGTTAATTGTACAACTGCTGTTCAATGTGTCTTAAACCTGAATGTAATGTTATGTATGTTAAGAGAAAACGTTTTAAAACGTACTGTTATTTGTCTCTTTCTCCCATCTAGCAAAATGAATATGCTATTTGCTGAAGTGTTGGTAAGAAAAGGTAATTGAACCATGTTTATTAAAGATGGGCTTTATCTATGATAGATGTAGTTTGCTTATGAACTTTTTCTACACTTCTGAATAAAGAAAGCTAACTGCAGTTAAATGAAAGCTTGGTAAAAGGACGCACGGCTGAGTAAGAGTTAATTTACTGAGGCAGGCTGTGTGTCCTGGAAAATTCCAGCTACCACCGTTGAACTAAGTATGCTGTACCTTTTTGAACATTCTGTACTAACTGTGGTTTTGAGGTAAACATTCTACACTAGCTGTGGTTTTGAGGTGAAACATTCTTTTCTGAGGTAAATTGTGATAAACATGTTTATCCTAGATGTTTTTCATAGCCAACTGTCAACTGTCAGAAATGTAACAAAAGCTATTTTGGCTGGTAACAAGAAAGTATAAAAGTTGATGTCAGTAAACAAACTGATCAGATTGAGATCATCTTGGCCAACATGCTGCTGTAATCTGGTTAGCTGCAAATAAAGAAGTTTTTCATCACCTGAGGCAGATGTGACTCGCTTGAATTTTTTCTTCTGACAATGTATATATAACTTTCAAAATAATGTTATGTTTTGTAAGGTGTTTTATAATAAGTTAGTACTATATGTGCTAAATGCTGGTATTACTTATGACTGTAATCTGCTTGAAACTAGCATTTAGTAAATGTTCAATGTGCATTATTATCTTGGAGATTTTCTCCCCGGGCTTCCGCTGAAAATAGACATATATCCAGTCGGACTATCCCTGTCAACAAACGTAAAATAAATAAAATAAATACATTTATTTACATTTGTTTACCGGGAAAGCCCAACTTGGAATGAACCAATTTTCAGCTGAGGCCTGGGGAGAAACGCTCCAGACATATGTCTTTGTAATGTAGACCAAAGTTCACAATAATCAAAAAGTCATACAAAAAAGTAATCCAGTATGAATGTCACAGGATACCGTCTCCTTGAAAAGAAAAGACACCAGGCAGAGTAAGGTTATAAGCGCTTTTGTTCCCTTTATTCACACTCAAGAAAAACGAAGTCCCACGGCAAGTTACGGAAGCTAGAAGATCCTACTTGGGGCATTACGGAGAGAAGCGAATACCACTGGAGTAGGCGAGGTGAATGAAAGAGGCCCTCAACCAATGCGAGATGGAGAATTTCTCAAAAGGCTGAACAGAGAGCTGATACCATCATGGAATGGTTACAGGGGCCAGCAAAGAGATGGCAACGATTCTGTCTCTAACTATAAACATAAAATATACAAACTGGAAAAAACTCTGAAAAAATTCAGAGGATTACAGCTTGACAACATGTTTTTTGAATATAGTACATGATTAGGAAGAGTACCGAAGGGGCTAAGAATTTGTAAGCTCCTCAACAATATTCTGAGTTTCTCGGTCCTACACCGGGAACGTTCAGAACTGTTTGACCAGACAGGCACTGACTTTATGCGATTAATGACTAAAGACAATACTAGGATTATGTGTACTTTAAAAGAAGAAACAATGACACTACAAAAAGAAATAACTACAAGTGGTCTCTCTGTCGCTAACAAAGGGATTTATAGGACCATCTTTCTGAGGGTCGAGCAGCACGAGATTAACATAAAAAAAAAAAGATAAGAAGCTGAATAGAGACCTGGAGGAACATGAGCAAACGAGGGCTTATCTGATTCCAGGAGACCTGGAGGAACATGAGCAAACAAGGGCTTATCCGATTCCAGGAGCAGGCAGTCGACCAAGACCAAACATGAGCAAATGAGGGCTTATCCGATTCCAGGAGACCTGGAGGAACATGAGCAAACGAGGGCTTATCCGATTCCAGGAGCAAGCAGTCGACCAAGACTGAAGAGAGACCTGGAGGAACATGAGCAAACGAGGGCTTATCCAATTCCAGGAGACCTGGAGGAACATGAGCAAACGAGGGCTTATCCGATTCCAGGAGCAGGCAGCCGCCCAAGACTGAAGAGAGACCTGGAGGAATATGAGCAAACGAGAGCTTATCCAATTCCAGGAGCAGGTAGCTGACCAAGAGTCGCGTTCATAGAAACGGATGATGAGGTTGTGGAAACTGTACCAGGAGAAGAGGCCAAGGAATCAGAGGTATTTGGGGAGCAAAGGATTGGATCAGAGCAGGATTTTCGACCATTACCGAGGAGGTCTGCATGGCTGAAAAGCAAGTATGGTTCCTGGACACCCAGAAACAACAACAAACACTATTGGAGAGACTATCGAGGGCAACAAGGGGGCCAAAAGGAAGGGGAGACCACCACCACCCCAATCATTTTACTAATGGTAAGGCCATCTGTATTTGTTGGTAATGGCTGTTTTGGACGCTATATTGATTTTTCCTCAATTGGAATGTTGCATGAGACTGTTGTTGATTAACTACTTGGGAACAGAGACAAAGTTAATATATTGAACAAAACAGATGAAGGGCCATCTGAACTTGCTGGTAATGATTGTCTTGAATGTTATACTGACTTTCCCTGTATTGGGTGTTCCATGAGAGCTCTATTGATGAACTTCTGGGGAATAAATAAAATGTAAATGGACTGAATATAATTAATGAAAGTTCCAGCACTAGTAATGTGCTATTGTTACAGTATGGTCCAGAATGTGATAATTTATCGAATGAGGCAGGTTTTAAAGAATTGTACAAGAATATTGATGTAAATGTGTTGAATTACTGCTCTGAAACTGTGCATGAATTGTTTTGTGATGAACTTCTGGGGAAATAGGCATAATGTAAGTATGTTGAATACAACAAATGAAAGCCTTACTAGTAGTAATGCCACATTTTTACAACAGACTTTGAATGTATTAACTTGCCTAATGAAGTAAGCTTTAATGAAATGCACAAAAATGCTAATATTAATATAGGAAACGTTCATGTTAATAACACTAATAATGAAAATGTTAGTATTTCCAAATACAAAAGGCTTATTACAATTTATAATTATAGTGGAATCGCTCTAAATAACATGGAGAATTGTTTGTGAAAGGGTTCAGTTTTATTCCCAATAAATAGAACCATGTGGTCAACACAATTTTAGACCTGAAGATGATTGCAAGGGCCATAAAGTTAAAGTTGGTATGGGAAATGGAAAGGAGAGGGAAGAAACTGGGGTGACTTTAAAAAGGAAAAGCACCTACAACCCCCCCTCTAGTACCACCAGTGGCCCTTTTTGAAAGATTGAATGAGATAGTATAGGAATTTAATAGTGAACAGGACTAAACAGATCAACAAAAATGTAATGAAGGATGAGCAAAAAGTACTAACAGAGTTAATGAGGAACCAAGAAATAAGAGTAATAAAGCCCGATAAGGGGGTAGGGGTAGTTGTAATGAATCATTATGACTACACCACTAGAATGATGAAATATCTAAATGATAGCTCCTACGTTAGTGCGGCATCACTGAACGAGGTTAACATCTTGAATGCAAGATTAGATATGATGCTGGAAGAACTTTTCCAGGATTATACACATTCAGTGAGGATGAGGTGAGATACTTAAAAGTTAACAAACACATAATTCCTGCCTTTTTTGGGATCCCCAAAATTCATAAATCATTAGGGGATCCACCGATGAGGCCTATAGTGGCAGGAGGTGGAAGTAAGACAGAACATTTAGCGAAAATGTTGGATTTTCATCTAAAGGGATTTTTTGAGGACAAAAAACATGTCTTAAAGGATTCTTGGTACTTATTGTAGAGTATGAAGAAATGAGTCTAAAGAAGTAACTTTTTTGATTATTGATGTCAAGGCCCTGTTCCTTTGTATCCCACATGAAGAAGGAATGGAATTTTTTCAGGAAGCACTAAGGGAAGGAACTAGATTTTCATGGGATACGGTGTATGTCTTGGTTACCCTCATGGAACTGGTTCTGAAAAATAACTTTGTATGGTTCCAAGGGGAATATTTTAAGCAAACCCGAGGGGTAGCAATGGGTGCAGCAGTACAACCTGTGTTTGCTAATATTATCCTCTGGTATTGGGAAACCAAATTTGTGTTAAATTCTAGGTTTTAGAAGAGTATTTACAAATACTATAGATTCTTGGATGATATTCTAATATTGTGGGAGGGTGGGCTTGAGGAGGCGGATAATTTTTTGAAATACATTAATGCCTCTACAGGTTTTTTGAGCTTTACTAGTAAAGTTGAAAAATAAGCAGCAAATTACCTGGAAATCCACCTATATAAAAACAGAAGGGAAGGATGCCATGAATCCTGTATATAACGGAAGCCAACCCACTCGAATAGTTACCTGCACTTTGAGAGTGACCATCCTTTTTGGCAAAAAAGAAATTTGGTAAAGGGACAAATGATTAGAATATCAAGATTAACAATGGATGACAAAAGGTTCAGAGAACAAATAGTAGAATTAAAGACTATGCTCAGAGTAAGGAGTTATCCAACGAGTGTTCTTGAAGGACAAGAGAGGTATGTAACAAGTAGTTGAGATGATTATTATGCTCCATTATTGAAAAATCCTGAAAGTTTGATGGGTGTAAAGAAGACAGAAGAAGTTACTACTTGCTGTGTATTAACATACAAACAGGAAACTATCTGTGAAAAGTGCACCACATCGAAAGGCAACTAAGTTCAACACAACGTGTTGTTCAGCAGCCTATCTCAAATGAAAAAATAAACTTTTTTTGCGGGGGGGGGGGGGACACGCTCCCCTGAACCCCCCCCCCCCATCCCCTGTTAATATGTACCAACTCTGAGATCACACTACAGTGGGGAAAGGGCAAATTTCCAGATTCCCCACTATACGTTGATCTTGCAATGAACTTCTACCGGCAAGTTTGATCAGTTGTACCGTCTTTTCTATGGGTTTGAGAAGCTGCAGTTATACACACATGCAGACAGGTAGTCTACATTATTCATATGTAATCCTCATGTGAGTGTAATGGTGTCATTATACATGCGTAAGTGCATAATGTAACTTTTAATGTGTGCAAAGACTGTTGCAAATTACCTACTGTAATCATCCCTCATTAGACCCATTATAGAGTACAACACCCTGTTTGGTATGTACCTCACAAGACATCTGCAACAGCTGGAAAGGACGCAGAAATACCTCACTAAAAGAATCACAGGCCTAAAGCAGATGCTCTATGCTGACCATCTAAAAAAAAAAAAAAACTCCGGCTATACTCTGTGGCATATAGTCTACTCAGAGGTGATCTCTGCTTAACATACAAGGCCATGTCAAACCCTGAGCTGTTGGACATGCTCCATTTAAAGAAATCCCAATCCCTCAGTGCCACACACTCCAGGGATCTAAACCTTGTCATCACAATGAACAAAACAAGCTGGAGGGATAGGCTCCTGACCCAGAGACTCCCCATACTCTGGAATAGACTGCCCATACATGTCAAGCAGAGCATCTCCTTGGCCCTCTTCAAAAGGAACCTTGACGATTGGATGGGAGAGAGGAAATTCACCCTGGGGATCATCACCATGCTAGACAGGGGTCCAGGGAAGTAAATAGTGTGGGAAGAAATAGCCAGGGAATTGTTATGCCTAGGCTTGTATAGGCCCTAGGGCCGATAGCCTAGTACCAACCTATGACAGTGTAGAAGTACATAAAAAGGTGGAAAAACTGGAACTGTATTTTTGGGGCATATGGATTAACAGAAAAATTGGGTAATAAACCAAAAATAGTGTTCAGAAGATGACCCAATATTAAGAACCTATTTGAAAGGAAGAAGGAGAAAGACAGGATCCCACTAGGAAGCAGGAAATCCAATGGATGTAAGGAATGTAGGGAACACAGGGATATATATGAAGGTAGGACTATAGTGGCAGAAGTAGGATCCCATAGGAAGCAGGAAGAAATGCAGTGGATGTAGGGAACGTAGGAATATATATGAAAGTAGAACTATAGTGACAGAAGTAGGATCCCATAGGAAGCAGGAAATGCAATGGATGTAGGGAATATAGGAATATATATGAAAGTAGGACTATAGTGACAGAAGTAGGATCCCATAAGAAGCAGGAGGAAATGCAGTGGATGTAGGGAACGTAGGTACACATATGAAAGTAGGACTATAGTGACAGAAGGCTACAAAAGAATAATTCGAAAGGATTAGTTTATGTGGCCTTGTGTCAGTCATGTCGTGCATATTGCACAGGAAAAATGGAAAATAAGTTAAAAAAGTGAATTTATCAGCATGTATATGCAATAAAGAGACATGACAAAACTAACACTCTTTTCAGATATAGTATAGGTTGTAAGGATTTAAAAAAAATCCTTTTTTGTGCATTGGGAAAGGTAGGTAGACAGGAGGGGGGGGGTAATTGGCCCCGTTTCTTGGGAGTATAAGGAAACATTTTGGCAGGTTTTATTGAATGCCACTGTTTTCCCAGGAATCAATGATAGAATTTCCCTTGAGAAGCTTGCTTCATTTAAAGGCAGAGGAGATTAGACAGAAATGTTATATCTGGCTGAACTTGGGAAGATTTAATATATAAATATATTTATATTGTCCTGGAAAAACTTTCTATAACAAGGTAGACTAAGGATACAAGATTTTTTTAACAATTGGGAAAACATATTAGGTATATTGATATTTTTTTTATATACGAAAATATATATACATATATATTTTTGAAAAAAGTACATATTGTGTGCGTTTTTTTTTTAAAACAAAGGGGCATACTCAATTCATTTTTATTTAATTGTTTGATATGATGATTGGTGTAATTAATTAATGGAATTGTATATATAAAAAAGTGGGGAAGTGTGTAAGGTTTTGTATCTGATGAAGTTCAGTTTTTCTTGTGTGAATAAAGGGAAAGAAAGCACTTATAACCTTACTCTGCCTGGTGTCTGGTTCTTTTCAAGGAAAAAGTATCCTGTGACATTGTTGCTGGATTATTTTCTTTGTAATGTGGGAGGAAACTGGAGCACCCGGAGGAAACCCACATGAATGCAGAGAGGACATGCAGACTCTGCACAGAAGGCATCCCAGTAGAGAATCGAACCTCTTGCTGTGAGACAACACAAACCACTGCAACACTACGCTGTCTTTAAGGGCTATGAAAACTTAACTCAAGACATGACCTTTTCAGTTTACAGTTGGTGAATAAATGTATTCTTAGCTTGTGGAGAAACATGCATATATATATATATACATATACACACACACACACACACACACACATACAAAACTCAAATAATGTTGCAGGAGACTCTCTCTACTCCCAGTACATTACTAAACTCTGGAGTGCTTCTCCACACAAATAAAACTCTCTGAAAAACTCAATAATTTTAAATCACTGGCTAAACATGTTAACCAATCCTGATCCTGCAAACGCTCATCACCAGGTTAAGACTCTGTGCTCACCATATGATACTCTCTAAATACTCTCCTTAAAACAGAAGTACTGCAAAACGTTTCACTGAAATGACAATATTTTTATATACAATTTCTGCCCAAGTTACATATGGGCTTTCTCTCTAGTAACCTCTACGAAATCTTAATGTATAATTGCAACTACTGTTTGTGTTGTGAATATAAATAAAAATGTAACTATTATGTAAGTTAATATAATGCAATCTAAGCAAATGGAGCTTTTCTCTCTGGGCCTCTGCTGAAAATAGGTATTACCTAGTCGGACTTTCCCAGTAAACAAACACCAATACATTTTGTCTTACCACGTTCTAAATCATTACTGCAGTCTTGCAAAGCCCCTTTTCATCCTTTCTGCTGCTGATAAAAGTGGCCTACACACACAGTTCTTTTCCTTCCATTCTTATACTTTTCCTTTTCATTATAAGTAAACTTACTGTAACAGTAGATGTTCTAATAAATCACTACTGAAATGCTTTCAGCTATTTGGAGGTCTTACTTCTACTCAAAAGGCCAGTTCTTCAAAGCTTAAGGGTGCCTTCCATAAGCTCTGCTGTCAGGAGCTACAGGAAAGCTCCAAGAAAAAAGATGGAGTAGAAAAACCTTCACAGCATTTTTTTTTGTACCTAGTAAGGAGGCAAGAGACAAGAAAGAACAATGCTAGGACACAAACCCAACAGTACAAAAGGAGGTACATCTCCACACCCTGACACCCAAAAAAAAAATAGGCAAAATAAAAGGGCTGGAGGAAGGAACAGCTTTAGCAGTGCTCTAGTACAACATCTACTGTTGCGGTTGATCTGAAATCCCAGACTGTGTAGAAGATTTGGAACAGTTGCTAAGAACAACATTACCTACAATGAGCCTGAAGATGTAACAAACCTAATGGCCGATAAATTTAGCTCTAGCTTTACCCCTCTCTTTGCTCATTCCTTTCCTCAAGATACATCTAAAATTGACTTGCCTTGAGTGATAGCTGGAGGCAAGTCCTAAATTGCTATCAAAAGCTAAAAATACAGCATCAAGGAATCCTGATATCCCTGGATGCATCTTAAATAGCATGAAGCATGGCTTAGCTACACCTAACACACCACTGTCCAGTCTCAGCCACACCCCTAACAACACTGCTCAGTCTCAGCCACACCCTTAACACTGCTCAGTCTCAGCCACACCCCTAACAACACTGCTCAGTCTCAGCCACACCCCAACACTGCTCAGTCTCAGCCACACCCCTAACAACATTGTTCAGTCTCAGCCACACCCCTAACAACACTATTCAGTCTCAGCCACACCCCTAACAACACAGTTGAGTCTTAGCCTCCATACAGGTTTTGTACCAATTGTATGGGGAAAGTACAGTTTTGTACCTACCATAAATGTAGATGTCCGATAGGTATGCATCTGCAGTCATAACATATGGGTTGTCCTGCCTCAGGCCGATTCCAAAGTCTGGGTCTGGCCTCGGCTGATGTCGCACTTCACCCGACGTCATAGCTCCTGGGGTATAAAGGCATCAGCCGACGCCATTTTCCTCAGTGTTTCTTGCCCCAGATGCCAGGTGCCCTCTAGGAAGGCTAAATTTGGATAAATGTTGAAAATTCCAAACAGTAGCAAACAAAACAAGAATATATACATATATACATACAAACAAATACACCATAATAGATTCCCCCAGATAGCTGATAGAGGGGTAAGCACCCTAGGAATACCACAGAGGGGAAGGAGGGTGGGTAATCCTGACTGCAGATGCATACCTATCGGACATCTACATTTATGGTAGGTACAAAACTGTACTATGTCCTTCAAGGATGCATCTGCAGTCATAACATATGGGTAGAATACCATAGCAAAACTGGGGGAGGAGGCACTAAGATAAAGATGGTGTAGTTAAGATCCCTTGTAAGACTGCAGTTGCAAAGCCTGCTCGGGATCTGGAGTATAAAGGAAGATTGTAATGCTTGGCAAATGTATGCACGGAGCTCCAAGTAGCAGCTTCTAAAATGTCTTTAGTAGCCACTCCTCGTAGGAAAGCTGTAGTGGTGGCTGTAGCCCTTGTGGAGTGAGGCCTGATATTTTCAGGAGTTGTCTTTCCATGAAAAGAGTAACAGAATTGAATGCAATTTCCTATCCATTTTTGAAATTGTCTGTTTGGAAATTGCTTTTCCTTGCACTCCTGTTGCATATGCTACCAGAAGCTGGTCAGTTTTTCTGTTGGTCTTAGTTCTGTCCAGGTAGTAGCGCAGTTGTCTATGTATGTCCAAGGTGTGTAGTAGTTTTTTCCCCCCTGTTCTGTGGGTTAGGGAAGAACGTAGGTAAATGAATAGCTTGGTTCAAGGATACCCTGGATACCACCTTTGGCATGAAAGTAGGATTGGTTCTCAGAGACACTCTATCCTGGTGAAAGATAAGGAAAGGCTGTACTGCCATTAATGCCTGTAACTCGGATACCCTTCTTGCTGAAGTGATTGCTAGAAGGAAGGCAGTTTTCCAAGATAAGAACTGTAAGTCTGCTGATGCAGCTGGTTCAAAAGGGGGAAGTGTTAATTTTTCCAGCACAAAATTGAGATCCCATGCAGGCAGAGGTGGTTTCCTTGGAGGTTTTACATTTTTGATCCCTCTTAGAAATTGTCTGAGGAGAGGTTGAGAGAAGATAGGAGGATCCATGTTGTACTCTGCTGAAATTGCTGAAGCATGAATCTTAATGGAAGAATAGGACAGGCCATTGTGGAACAGCTCTGCTAAGTATTCAAGGATGTGTGCTAGGTTTGCAAGCTTGACATCTGTTCCCTTTGATGCACTCCAAATGAGAAATCTCTTCCATTTGGCTGAGTATGTTTTCCTTGTGGAGGGTCTGCGAGCCTCCAGGATAAGGTCCTTGACCCTCTGAGATAAAACAGGTTGGTTTTGTTTTATGCAATTTTCCAGGCAGTTAGCTGCAGTGTTTTCAAGTTTGGATGAAGGGTCTTGTAGTTGTTCTGTGTTAGAAGTAAAGGCCATAGAGGTAGAGGCCATGGGTTCGTCCGAGACATGCTTCTCAGTAGCGGATACCAGTGTTGCCTTAGCCAGTCTGGAGCTATCAGAATTACCTTTGGCTGTTCCTCCCTGATCTTCAGTAGAACTTTGTACATCAATGGGAGAGGTGGAAAGGCATAAACTGTCAGGGCCTTCCAGCTGAAAGAAAGGGAGTCCACCCTCCAGGCTTGTGGGTGGTATTCTCTTGAGCAGAATTTCTTCAGTTGGTGGTTGAGTGGGGAGGCGAACAGGTCTATTTCTGGCATTCCCCATTTCTTTGTTATGGTTTTGAAGATATCTGGATGCAGCATCCATTCGTGAGCATCCGTGGTAGTTCTGCTTAATTTGTCTGCTAGTGAATTCTCTTTTCCTGGTACGAATCTGGCCTGAAGTTGAATGTTGAGATTCAGGCCTAGGTTCCACAGCTCCATTGCCATCCGGCATAAAGGGTAGCAATGCGTGCCTCCCTGTTTGTTGATGCACCACATGACTGTGGTATTGTCCGTCCTTATCAGCAGGTGTCCTTGCTGGAGGAATGATTGGAATGCCTCTATTGCATGCTTCACTGCCAGCATCTCCTTTAGATTTATGTGTAGATTCAGCTGGTCTTGGGACCATAGGCCTTGGATACACTTGTCTTCCATGTGTGCACCCCAGCCTAGGTCTGAGGCGTCCGTTGTGATGGTCTGCTTTGGTTGTGGTTTGTGGAAAGGCAACCAACCCTCTGTTGGTCTGGCAGGCCTGAGCCCATCACAGGAATTCCTTTTTCAGGCATGGAATGATTGGTATCCTGGTTTCTAGACTGTGTCTGTGTTGAGACCATACATTTCTTAGGTACCATTGTAATTTTCTCATATGCAGTCTGGCATGTGGGATCAAGATTATGCAAGATGCCATGTAACCCAGGGCCTGCAGGACTTTCCTTGCAGTCAGCTGAGATTGTCTTGTCAATGTCGTGAAGTAGACTGGAAGTTGTTTTTGTTTTTCTTCTGTGAGAAAAAACATCTGAGTTATTGTGTCCAGTTCTGCACCCAAAAAAGTTATCCTTTGGGATGGCACTAGTCTTGACTTCTGTATGTTGACTGTGTATCCCAAGGCTTGCAGCAGTTGTATGACATAGGTCAAATCCTTTATTATTTTTGCCTTGTTGTCCGCTTGTATTAGGCAGTCGTCCAGGTATGGGTAGATTTGAATTCCCTGAAGCCTGCAATGTGCAATTACTGATGCCAGGCATTTCATGAATACTCTGGGCACAGTAGATAAGCCAAAGGGCAATGCTGAGAATTGATAATGCTCTGATCCTGCAAGAAATCTGAGGTGTCTTCTGCAATCTGGTCATATAGGGACGTGCAGGTATGCCTCCTTGAGATCTAGAGTCACCAGCCAAGACTCCTTGCCCAACATGGGAAGAAGTTGCTGTAGGGTCAGCATCTTGAATTTTGGTACAATGAGATATGTGTTCAGTGCGGACAAGTCGAGAATAGGCCTCCATTGAGATTCTTTTCTTGGTACAAGGAATAGTCTGGAGTAAAATCCTTGGCCTTGTTCCATAGATGGTACCTTTTCTATTGCTCTCATCCTAAGTAAGTTGATGACTTGTTTTAGAGCCTCTGACTTCTGGCTTGGTGGAAGGTTTGGCATTCCTCTCTTTTTTGGTAAAGTGTGGAAGTGAAACCTGTAGCCTTTGTCTATTGTTTGCAAAGTCCATTTGTCTCCTGTAATGCAATGCCAGTTTTTTGAAAATAAAGCTAACTTTCCGCCCAAGGGTGCTTCCAATTGTTCCCTGGTAGGCGGAATCAGAGCCAAGTCATTGTGTCTGTCCTGTGGAAGTGGTTGCAGTTGCAGCTGTGGAGGCACTCCTCTGGTTGTCAGGTTGCCACTGACGGCCCCTGTAGGCACCCCTTGATTGACCTCTGCCTCTTGGGCGTCTATTCCTGCCTCTCTGTGCTCTAGAGGTGTCTGGAAAGGACCAATTCTTTGAAGGCCAATTTCTGCTGAACCTCGGAGGTTGGACCTGCAGAAAATCCTTGACTGTTTGCACAGATTTTGCTTTTTCTTCCACTTTCTTTAGTACCTCCTGTGCAGGGGAGCCAAATTGTTTCTCCATAGGGGCATCTAGGAGTTTAGACTTAACATGGTCTGGCAAGGATTGCTCTTTTAGCCAGGCATGCCTTCGAATCACTGCTCCAGTCATAGCTGATCTAAATGAAGCCTCCAGTGCATCATAGCCACATTTTAAAAAAATGATTACTGACCTGCTGAGAGTTGTGTACCAACTCCTGAAGGGACTTACGGTCTAAAGGTTCAGGAGAGGAAAGCTTTTTCTTCAGTTCATCTAACAAAAATTCCTGGTACTGTATCATGTGAAAATGACAGTTTAAAGCCCTGGCAGAAAGAGTAGCAGATGTATAAACTTTTTTACCCCATCTCTCTAATGCTCTTGATTCTCTTTCAGAGGGTAGGGGTTTTTTGGCCAAGGCAGCTGCTACACCCTTGGGGCCCTGAGAAATGGTTTCTGGGTCTGCAGCGTGGGCCTTGTGCAAGTGGAAATGAGAATCCGGGACCCTGTAATATCTGTCAGGTTTGGCAGGGGCCGGGGGAAGAGAATCAGGGGCTGAACAGGCATCATTGTATGCATCATCAACAACTGATAGTACAGGTGGTATGGCTAGTGGCCTATGCTGTGGTAAGTGTAAAAAAGTCCTTAGCCTTTTTCTAGAATCAGAAAAATCCTGACCCTGCCATTGGAAATGTTCCCTCATTGAATGTAGAGTTTCCCCAAATGAAAATTCTTCTGGGGGGGAGGCAGAAGGAATGGAGTCTTCTGCATCCGAATCCTCATAAGGTGAGTTGGTCCTTCCTGATGGTCTGGTAAATCTGATCCATCCGAGGAATAGTCAGAGGAAAGAGGTTCAGGGGGGTCAGTCCTAGGCCTTTTTTCAGGAGGGGGTTGTGAGGCCCTGTCTGGGTGAGGTTGGGATCCCCTGATCAAAGAAATAAGGTCCTCAGCGAGGCTGAGAATCTGAGAACTGGAGGAAGGTCTGTGAGGGGGAGCTTTTGTATGTAAGGCCTTGGAAAGTTTAGCTGCTTTAGCCCTGGAGAAGGCCTTAATAGACATAGAAGCAGGGGGTCTAGCTGCCCCACGTGCAGGAGTAGAAATGTCCAACGGAATGGTGTCTGACAATTCTTGTGTGCCTGCTTCTTCGGTAGGAATTTCTGTAGCCGACTCCGCCGGGGCCTCTGTGGCCTCGGTTGTCGGAGGCATGCTTGCGGCTGAAGGAAGAACCGAGGATTCGGTTTCAGCCGAAACCGAGACACTCGCGGAAGGCCTAACCGTGGTTTCAGCCGAAACCGCGGGCCACGAGTGTCGGTCCTTTTCCTTACGTTTTTTAGCTAAATGAGTAGTCGAAGTCTCCGACGGCATTTTATATGCAAAATGCGGGACCAAAAAACTCTTCTGCAAACTCCGACCGACGTCTAAGTGTCCGTCGGTTGAAGGAAGCACAGGCTAAACAAGCTGATATGTCGTGGTCTGGGCCTAAGCAAGGAAGGCAGTAAGAGTGGAAATC
Organism: Protopterus annectens; assembly: GCF_019279795.1. Classification (NCBI taxonomy): domain Eukaryota; kingdom Metazoa; phylum Chordata; order Ceratodontiformes; family Protopteridae; genus Protopterus; species Protopterus annectens. The sequence continues at coordinate 80,930,416 of NC_056741.1, forward strand.
CTTATGAGGTATTTGTTTCCCACAAGCTAAACAATTATTTACTTTTTCTGACATCGGCTGAGGCAAGAAAGAATCCCCAACGGGGTACTTAGCTTTTTTAGAAGTCTTTGGTAGCTGAAATCTCTGGATCTGACTGACCGGCACTTGCGAACAGCTTCTGCTTCGGGCACCGCGCGGCAAGAAAGACTGAGGAAAATGGCGTCGGCTGATGCCTTTATACCCCAGGAGCTATGACGTCGGGTGAAGTGCGACATCAGCCGAGGCCAGACCCAGACTTTGGAATCCGGCCGACCGAGGGCTGCCTGAGGCAGGACAACCCATATGTTATGACTGCAGATGCATCCTTGAAGGACATCAGCTGCAGTCATTTCTCTGCATAATAGAGGGTCTTCCACAGATCCAGGCAAATACAGACCCATAGATTTGACCAGCCTCATACGTAAAGCCATGAAAAGGCTTATCATGGAACTAAAATCAATCAGGACATATGCAACCCCCAAACACTGGACCAGTCTCTGTATGGATTACTCAAGAACAATTCATACTTACTCAGCCTGGTGGATTTTTTTGGAAAAAGTCATCAAAGAAATACATGAAGGCAAAATGGTATACACCACATACCTCGAGCTGTTCAAAGCTTTTGATATAATTCCCCACTCAGGCATAGTAGAAAATGTACATAAACTGGGAATAAAACCCTATGTCACCCACTGGATTGCCAAATGGCTCACAGATAAGGAAGCAGGAAATCGAAATAGGGGAAGTTACCTCCGCAAACAGACTGGTCTGTAACAACTGGATAACCATCCTCATAAATGTATATAATATATTACTTTCTGCCTACTGTCAATGTATTCCCCTGACTTAAACCAGGGATAACTATACCTGTGAACTTGCCTCTCTCATGTTTTTTCATGTACCCTCTGTAAATAACTTGCCTGTAATTATGTCTACTTTGTTATATTTTTGACTCTGACTACCTTGGAGCTTTTCTCCCCGGGCCTCTGCTGAAAATGGACATGTATCCAGTCGGACTATCCCGGACAACAAATGTAAAATAAAATAAATAAATAGTCACAGGCGAATTCCCCCAGAGTTCTCTGCTGGGACCTCTCCAGTTTGGCATCTACTTTTCTGAAGTAAAAGCCAATACCAAAGGGCTCTGGCTGATTAAGTTTGCAGAGAAATGCAAGGTAGGAGCAGTGACTGAAACCCCAAATGACTTCGCCATCCTGCAGGAAAGTTTGTCCCAAATTAATAACTGGTGCCAGAATCATAGACTGAAACTAAGTGCCGAAACATTACCCTTTGTTATATCATCTATCCCAGGGAACTATCGTTAAGTCATCTATCCCAGACAATTATTGTTAAGTCATCTATCCCAGGGAACTATGACACTGACAATACAGTCCCCAAGAGTTGACCTAATAGTTTGGGATTTAGGAACTTATGTGGACAGTGATGTCCATTGGTGTAAGATAGTCCTCCTATATTGCACAGCTTATAAACAAACTTATAAACAAAGTGGTTTTGTCTAGAGCTAGGGATGTCATTGTTTCCCTTTACTCAGGCCTCTCTAGGCCAGTCATTGAATATAATGTTTCTTTTGGCATGACATATGCAACAACTAAAATGTCCACAGAGATACATTCCTAAAAGAATACAAGGCCTAAACAATATGTATTGCATGGACTGACTCAAAACCCTGTCATTATACTTGGTATCCTACAGACAAGATGTGACCCGTGTCTGGCAAATACTGGTGAATTTACTGCACATCATCAAAGTCAAATGGCATAAAAAATACTTGTCTAGGGATCTAAACCTCTTCTGCAACATCAAGAGAACACAGGTATATCAAACAGAGGATACTGCTGATGTGGAACAGACTCCCCATCCACATAAAACAAACTTCATCCCCATCCATTTTCAAGTGCAACTTAGCTCTATGGATGGGAAAGAGAAAATGTACCCAGGACTGGCCTCTGTACTACAAATGGACAGAGGCAGCTCCTAAATGACTTAATCCAAAGCATGGATCCCCCAAATTACCAATAGTATGATCCCAGTTACTCTTATTAACGCTAACATATAATTATTGGCCATGGGATGGGGAAGGCCAATCTCTAACCAAATGGGACAGGTCAATTCGGGTCTGGTACAAAAGAGAAACTGGCTAGGCTTAAAGTAGTCCGCAAGGGCAACTAACTTAGTACTTGCCCATGAAACTAGAACTCTGTCATAGCTGGAGAAAGAGAGAGTCTACTAAGATAAAACAATTGCCGATATGGAAAGATGTAAATGAAGTTATTGATAAATAATAACTTGAGCTGGATACTCTGTGAATACATATGTAGAGAAATCCAAACAGTAAGACAGAGAACTGAGAGGGTAACCAAGGTTAAAAAGACATAGCCAATCTTAATGCATGAACAGCTTGCCACTGGGAAATTTGGTGAAAGGCACCCTTTAAATCCAGCATTACCAGGAAAGCCACAGGAGGGAGACGAGGTACAAAGAACCAAAAGGAATTAGAAATGAAAGATGCAGTACAGGCCTCCAGGATCAGTTCCCTATTCATAACCTTTAATAAAAGGCCTTTCCCCAAGTGATAGTGAGGAACTGGTTCTATCCCTCTCTGTACCAACATTTGCTGCAGGATGGGAGGAAAGAGATTTGGTTCACTGAGCAAGAGGAGAAACCCGTTTCCCCATTACCAAGTATACTCCAGCTGGGTTACAATCAGTACCATCTATCTGTAACAATCTGGTTCCAGAAAGAAGAAACAGCCTCGGAGAGATGGATGGATTGCGAGACTGAATAGGTAGACAGTCATGTTAACTGAGAGGACTGGCCTTGAATTTTTGAACTTTTAAAAATATGTATTTCTCATCTCCTTGCAGCTTATTGAAGAGAGGCAGTTGAGAAGGTAGGACATTTCTAATAGTAGGTATGACAGAATAAAGTAATAACCAAAAAACTCACGACAGTCTCAACCAACCAACAAGTAATTTAATGATTTTGGAGTTCACAACAACACAAATTAGACCACAAAGTTTTGCAGTCAACAAACAACAGTAGGTAACACACAATGAAAGTCAGATTCAAAAACCTTTTCAAATAAACAAGACAATGGATGCGTAGGAAGCTGAAAAATATTATTCCTCTTAAAATTCTTTATTTTGTCTTCTATCACGGTTGTCAAAAATATTAAAGTTAAGTCAAGCTACTACAAATTTAAATCTGAGAAAGACAAGTGGTAAAGGGAACAAAAGTAACAAATTAGAGTAAACTGGATTTTAATGTAATCAACTATAATTTACAGTTAAAACCTTTGTCTTATTCAGAAGTATTTAAGTTAACAGCAGCAAATATCTGAAAGCTGAAAACTGTACGTGTAGAATTTGTATTATTGCTTTAAGAAGATATGTACTATAACAGATGCACATATTTAATTGGAGAAATATTGACCATGTGACTGTAATCGTTTTAATTACAGTTGCTCTGATGGTTGTGTTAAATTCCTAATAGCTCTGAAAAAAGGAAAGTTGAAAAATCTGCTTAGATCCTGTAATTAGCTTCCACCTTTCACTACACTTATCACCTCAGCTGCAGATGGGGCTAAAGAGAACTCCCTTATCTATGGGAGAGTTTATTTTTATTTAGTTAGTTACTGCTTTTGTTTAATGAGAAAGTCCAACTGCCAACTGGGCACAAGACCCATTTTTAGCAGAGGCCCAGGAAGAAAGGCTCCAGTGTACAAACAACAGTAATGGAGTGACACTAGTATTTGAAAGGTAGCAATATGCAATAGTTTTTACAACATTTTAATAACGTTTACAGATATGTTTTTGCTATTTTCATCAGAAAGCAAAACGTCTTACAAAAGATATAGTAATAAACTTTAACTACCCTCACATTATTTTAAAGTTTATATGTTAGAGTTGAAAAAAAGACAAGTGCAGTTGTGGGTGAGTGAAAATATCAAAAAAGGGGATAGTCTGAGTTGGAGGGGGGTATGCTGGGAGTTGAGCAGGGATGAGGATGAAGATGAGTGCATACCTCTCAACCTGTTAGAGCAAGAAATCTGGACAAAGACACAAATAATAGGGGGCAAAGGCCTAAAAATAGGGACAATATTTATATACTGGTCTTACAAACATAATAAGTTGAAAGAATAACAGGTTTTGCATTAGCATGAATTCTCTAAAGGATATGAAGTCTGAAACTCAAATGTGTGCCATTATTTCCTGACTTCAGTCCTCAATTATTTGCCAAAAAAAAAAAACACAATTTTATGAGAAACAGACCAAATGTACAAGTCAAAAATCTGGACATTCTGCAAATATCTGTACAGTTGAGGGGGATGTGCCACAGCAGATTAGCACATTTCCAGAGCCAGGAGTTGAGACAGACAGAAAGATAGAGAGGGAAAGAGAGAGACAGAGAAAGAGATGGGAAGAGAGTGAGACACTTTAGCAGTAGCTTTGAATGACTTTACTGAGCTCTTCTGTCTTACTGTTAGGGGGATGGAGTTCCAGGTTTGACACTTGATGGGAGTAGTTGGAACAGCCTACAGAGTTACTAGGTTTTGATACATGTAGGAGGTATGTCAGCAGAGGGCAAGCTTCTGGGTGGGATGTATGGTTGTACAAAGTTGGCTAGAGATGGGCAGTCATTTGGTTTATTAGATTTTGTGCAATAGGTAGTTGGAAGTTTGTGAGTTGGTGATGTAGTTCAAGCAACAGGAGGTCTCTGAGGGCCAAACAGTGATGTGCTCTCAGGGGGAAGATGGATGCAATTTTACCTTTTTGTAGCACTGCTATTTTGTTTAGTCGAGTTAGCTGGATATGAGCAGAGAAGAGTAGTTTGTGAATATATGACACCTTACAGTGTTACATCGACAGTGTTTTGCCCTGTAGAGTGATTAGTTTTTGGTGTGCTTTTTCCCTGTATATTAAATGTGTGAAAGTAAATTTTAGGTCTTGGTTTGTGTGACAAGTTCTACTTTAGTACTGATAATGAAGGACACTTTCTTTATTGGGAGTGAAGAGAACTTGTTTTGTTGGGGTTTAAGAATTAGTGAGACAGTCTTCAGCAGTGAAGGATGCCCGGGCGGGTCAGTTTTTGTAGGGAACTGAGGTTGTTTGCTGAGCAGATGATGGCAGACAGCGGCACACTCTACCACGGTGGCGATTTCACTAGCCAGATGACGGTCATTAACAAAGATGTTGAAGTAACAGTTTAGTGGGAGATACTGTATAACCCAATTGATTTAATATAGCCTGTGTGCTCAGACAAATGTGTTGAATTTTATCAATACTGTATAACTCAACTGTCTCAAATGTCATTATCTGTAACATGCATTTTATTAATACTGTATGACTCAATTACTTAAGTTTTCTTTGTTTTGTTTCTGTAATTCTTGTAGCTTTTCTCCTCGGGTCTCCACTGAAAATGGGCCAAAAGCCCAGCTGGACTAATCCGGTACCAAATGTCAATAAATAAATAAAATAAATAGTTGAACTAGTCTTGCAAACAGAAGCGGAATCGTTATTGAAAGAGCGCATAGAACCTTGTATGCAAAACACAACACTGACCTACCCAGACAAATTTATGTCAAAATATTAAACTTTCAGGACGTCCAAAAGACCCTGGCAGCGGCTAAAAAAGAAAACAACATAATGTGGAAAGGGCATAAAATTACCCCAACACAAGACCTCTCATTAGCCATCAAGGAGAAGCGTTCAGTTTACTGCGCCGATCTCATCAAATGCCAAATAAAATTTCAAACGAAGTCCCCAAACTCACTGACTTTTGTACATAAAGGCACCAAATTCGCTGTGGACTCACCTACAGATGTTCATGGTCGCGGCTGGACTCCCTCGGCTGAAGGGACCATGCCCACGTCACATCCGACGTCACGGGGGAAAGGGGCGGTGTTACCGGGTTGGGGAAGGGGCCGAGGTAGCCATTTCACACTTGTGAGTGAGGGGCTGCTCTTTACTCACTCGAAGTCTAGTACTGAAGTGCGAGAAAAGGTAATTTTCTCTCTTTGAAGATATGATTCGCACATGCGACCGGAAGTCTGAGTTGGACTTGCGAGAAACATTAATTGTCTCTATTTTATTTATGGAGCCATTTCATCTAAACATTATACCGTTAGATGGTTTTGTATTGTATTGATGCTTTCCACCTACATCTTAACCTCTTAGAGCAAGAAGTCTGGACAGAGTCATAAAGAAAATTGGGACAAAGGCCGAAAAACTGTGACGATTTTTAAATATTGCTCTCGCACAATTGTAGGATTACCACCCGTCCCACTTTGCGAGGGACACTCCCGCAAAAAATTGTAAAAATAGCAAATGTCCTGAGATTTTAGGGCATAATTATTTCCTATCCTTTCTGTAATAGTTGCATAAAACAGTTATTCTGTATCTGAAACACCTGAAATAGAATAAGCACGTAAAATACTACAAATATAAGCTTTTATTTAGGCAAAAAAAGTGAAGTTCTGTCTTTTGTTCTGGCCGTGGGTATGGTTTGCCCAGCAAAATCTGACATTTGTACCAAAAATGTCCCACTTTGGGCATTTGAAAAGGTGACAACCCAACAAAGTTGTAAAGTTACAGTAACAGGTTGGGCATTAGCATGAGTTTTTGAAGGGTATTTAATCTGAAAAGAAAATATCTGTCAAGAAATCTAGACAAAACTATAACTAAAAGTGGGATGAAGAGTCAAAAATAGGGACAGTTTTTAAATATTACTCATACAACCAGGTTGTGCATAACAGGGTTTGTGTAAACATGCATTTTTGAAGGATTTGAAGTCTTCAGCTCAAATGTATGCATTATCCTCCATATTGTCCCAGTGATTTGCCAGAAAAAACACATTTTATGAGGAATAGACCAAAAATACAAGGCAAAATTCTGGGCATGTGTTGCTTAACTGTGCCTTCATTTTGCTACCATGTATGTGTTATTTCAATAATAAAATATGTTTTTTGGTTTTAAAGGAATATATTGTATTTTATTATAGCATAACGGTAATAAATAGGTTACAAATAAGTTAGTAAAACTGAAGTTGGGATTATGTTGCTGAACCCATTTAAGCACTTTCCTTTACCACATCATCATCATCATCTTCTTCCCCCTTTTTCCCATTTTCTATATGGGGTTGGGGTATCGTTTGCACGCTTCTGCGTTCTTCGACACTCATGCTGAACTGTGGCAGATCTTTCACACAATCCATCCATCTGTTTGCTAAACGTCCTCATTTCCTTTTACACCTTCTTTCTGTCTGTCCCAAATTTTCTTCACCAGATTGTCTTCTGCTTTTTTGCGCATGTGTCCTAACCACCGTAATCTCTTCTCTTTGATCTTTTCTGCAATTGGAACTAGTTTGGCTTCTGTTCTT
>NC_056741.1:80938331-81005831 GCF_019279795.1 Protopterus annectens
ATTGGGTTACATAGGGATTTATGTCTAAATCTGTGAGTTTGTCTATAATATCCAAGTGAAGTATTGTGTCAAATACCTTTGCTGGGTTGAGGTAGGGAGTATGCACTACTAGATAGGTAGTTCATGCATGGCACAAGTGGCCTTATCAAAGTTCTCCACTGGGTATAGTAGGTGTTACCTACCCTTGATGAAACTGAAGTGGTATAGGTCCAGTTTTTGAAGATTTCCAATGTCTTTATTATATCCATGATAATTCTTTCTATGGCCTTGCATATAAGACTAGTCCAACATATGGGTCTGTAGTTCCTTGGGTCTGTTGATGGTCCAATTTTATGTAGAGCGATGACTGTTACTGTCCTCCATTCCACAGGGATGCAGCCTGTCTGAAGACTGTGGATGATCAGAGATTCTAGCGGGCTGGACAGGTCATGTGTCAAACTATTTAGAGGCATCGCTGCATGTTACCAGGTCTCATTGCTGTACTGTGTTTAAGTGTGGAGAGGGCAGTGAGGACCTGTCCCTTAGTCGCATTTGGGGGATAAATGGTTAAGGGTATTTACTGGACAGTTACCCGTCATCTTCGAGTCAAATGGACGTTGTCTTCTGCTTCTATCTTATAGTTTTTGTGTAATACTTTTGAGTAAAGTAATTGTTCTCTATTCTTTTATCTTGGACGTTGGTAGCTACTGTAGCCAATAACATGTTTCTGTCAAGGATTTTCTCTCTATACTATGAGGTTGAGAGGTATGCCTTCAGTTATAAAATGTTATGAAATCACAATAAATCAATGGCATTTATTGCATGCGTATTCTACAAACTAGGCAGTCATTGTTTTCATATTTAAAACTAGCCTGTACAATTTTATAGATACATAAATAAGTAAACAGGCACACATTCTATGTGAAATTGTAGTTTCATTTATTTTACAAAATAAAGAAACAAGCAAGCAGACACACAGGTTCTATGCAAAGTAATAGTTTTTTTTACCTGACTGTCTCATAATTAATGATATATCTAGGCATCAATAGTTTTTTTTATATAATGTAACAGTTTTACAGTGAAACAGTGTAAATTGCAACTGAGAGCAAATGTAACACTTTGCTGCAAACAATTTGCTGATGAAGTGCAACAGTGTAAGATGTCTGCAATTTACACTCAATAGTTTAAAAACACCATTGCACATAAAAATTAAATAAAAAATGGAGACATCCTTCTATGTTTAACATGTTTAAAAGCCCATGTTTGCGCTCCTGTTTGCTGCCTTTCCTGTAACTAGGCTAGTCCAGATACAGATTTGCTGTATCTAGGATGGTTTGTAAGCTTCTGAGTGGTGCCAAAGTCTGCTCTCCAATTTTTGCCTTAGATCTGCTAGTTCTCTCTTCTCCTGCACTTTTAAAAGCTTATTAGTCTAGCACTTTACCAGACTTCTTGCAGCAATTATTGTGGCACACAAAAGTGCTACTAACACTAAACATTCTAGAAGGAAACAGCTCCAGTACTTATTATTAATATCCACCCCTCCAGGCATGTCTAAAGGTCAGTTTCCTGTGCTTTCTTTTATTAATGTGGTGAACTTGGGCATCCTGAGACAGTGTAGAAACTACCTCATGTACACAGACAACCCTCTCCTCTTACCTCCCAGCACTCAGACTTGTGAGAGATGCACTTGTATATCCAAATTGGAAGCCATACACTCTGCAGCCAAGACCTGAGTAGCTGGTCAAGAGGAGAAGGTCAATACTTGCACCATACCACATGGAACACATAGCCCTCCAGAACACACACCAGCACTTCTCCAAAGCTAACTTTGAGCTCCTAAAAACAGAAGTCGGTAACTTCACGGCACCCATGCAAATGAAGAATAGTTGCATGACCGCCAAATCATACACCAATGCACTGTACGTTTTAAACATACACAAATGCATGGATCTCGCCATACCCAATCGAACCAAGATGCTCTCCTCCAAAAAACCAAAACAATCTGGTGGTCACCTGCCATAAACAAACTCTACAACAGAATGAGGAGACTGATATGGAATAAGATGAAGTCCCAAGACTGGAAAAACTCCCTTATCAGCCTCAAGAAAAAGTTAAGAACCCTCATCAAATCCTCTAAAACTAGCTATTAAAACAAACTAGCAGCAGACAGTAAAGACAACCACAAGGCCTTCTATAGTTTTATAAAGAATCCCCACGGCAATACCCAGATTTGCTCTGAGCTACTGCACAATGGTACCTCCTATAATGAGCCAACAGATATTGGCAATATACTGGCAGACAGATTCAATGCCAACTTTACCCCTGAAAAGGACCTATCACATTAACAGGAGATTGCCAGGCAGCCAGTACTACTGCTGCACAGATTAAAAATTACAGTTGTGTACACTTACCATAAATGTAGATGTTCAAGTGTATTCACTGCTGCAGTCATCACATTTGGGTTATCCCTGTCAGGGTAGCCCTCGGCCGGCCCGAATACCAGAGACCTAGTATTTCTGCATTGGTTGCTGTCGCTTGAGGACTGACGTCAGGTCATCAGTAGTGTAAAGTAAGGCAGTTGAAGCCATTACATCATTTTTTCTTGCCATAACCTGTCAGGAGCCTCCAAGTAGGAGGCCAGGTTTTGGTGGAAGAACCCCACCAGTGGAAAATAAATACCAATATGTCACCCTTGTAAGGAAATGAGAATAACAAGTTAGAACGGTAATAAAAGGGGAAACCAGAAATGCAACACTGAATACACTTGAACATCTATATTTATGGTAAGTGTACACAACTGTACTTTGTTCTTCATATTTCACTGTTGCAGTCATCACATTTGGGTTGATTCCCAAAGCTGAGGAAAAGGGTGGAGGCAGTCAAGAAAACTAGGGGCTGGCTAGGTTGCCCTACAAGACTGCAGAGGCAAACCCTGCCCTGGATTTGGAGAAGAGAGGTAGGTGATAATGCTTGGTAAAAGTGTGAACAGATGTCCAGGTGGTAGCCTCCATGATGTTCCTGATGGGGACTCCTCTGAGGAAACACCAAAACCTTATCTCCATCCACAAACCTAAATGTCCTGCCGGCCAACTTCTACTCTCCTTCTCTCTAGGTAAAAAATGGAACTCTCTCCCTCCTTCTCTTAGGACTATACCTAACTCCGACTCCTTCAAGACCCTACTTCTCAAATACCTGTCATCCAAATGGAAATGTTCCTGCTCTCACCAGATATAATTTCCAGGGATCTCTTCCTCTGCAAAAAAAAAAAAAAAAAAAAAGAGTTTTCTTTGGGCACATCTATGTATTTTTTTTATATTTACTCTGCACTGTATTGCTTCATTATGTTTGCTCTTCTTGCACATTTTATGTAAATGTATTTCCTGACTGCTTGAATCTTATTCTTGTATTATACCATTAACTTTATGTAACCATGTTTCATTGTATTGCTTGTGGAGCTTTTCTCCCCGGGCCTCCACTGAAAATGGGCACTTCTTGGCCCAGTGGACTTCCCCGGTAATCAAACTGAAATAAATAAATAAAATAATAAAAGTTGAGACTGCTCTGGTGGAGTGTGTCCTGACCCCCTTGGGGAGAGGCTTTCCATGCTGTTTGTAGCAGAAATGTATGCAGTGTACTATCCATTTGGAAATGGTTTGTTTGGAGATGGCTTTGCCTTCTGCTCCTGTAGCAAAGCTAACCAGCAATTGATCAGACTTTCTGAAGGATTTAGTCCTGTCTAGATAGAATCTAAGCTGTCTGTGCACATCTAGAGAGTGAATAATACTTTCCTCCTTGTTCTGGGGATTAGAAAAAAAGGTGGACAAATTAATGGATTGGTTGAGAGCCACACCAGACACCACAGTGGGCATGAAGGATGGGTTAATTTTGAGGGATACCCTATCTGCATGGAAGATGAAGGGTACCACAGCCATAAGTGCTTGCAGCTCAGAGACTATTCTGGCTGAAGTGATGGCCAGAAGAAATACTGTCTTCCAGGAGAGAAATTTTAGCTCTGCATAAGTAGCTGGTTCCAAAGGGGGGAGGGTTAGCTTTTTCAATACAAAGTTAAGGTCCCAAGCTGCTGTTGGTGCCCTGCTGTTGGTGCCCTTCTGGGTGGCCTCAGTTTGCCAGCCCCTCTTAGGAACAGTTTGATCAAAGGGTGTGAGAAAAGGGGCTGCTCAGTGGCAAAATGAGCAGAGATAGCAGAGACATGAATTTTAATAGAGGAAAATGAGAGGCCACTGTGTAGTAGGTCTGCTAAGTAATCCAGGATGAGAGGGAGGGAGGGATTTGCCATATTGGCTCCCTTAGCCTGGATCCAGGTGCAGAACCTTTTCCATTTATCAGCATAAGTCTTTCTGGTGTAAGGACATCTGACATCACGGATAACATCCAGAACCTGTTTACTGAGGTAGAGATGACCGCAGGATCCTTAGACGAAGAGGAGTTTTGCGGCATACCTGATTCTGAAAGGATCTCGGTAGCGACCTGTGAATCAACAGAAACGGGCATCGGGGACTGCAAAAGTGCCTCACTGAGTAACAGAGAACTGACTACTAGCTTAACATAAGCGTCATTGGTAGGTTTTGACCTGTGCGGTCTGTCTCTGTCTCTATCTTTACGTTTTTTTCAGAAGATCTGCTGTCAAATGGCTTACCGAAGCCATATTGGAATTTGAGGACTGTAAGTGAAAATATCTGGCTACAATAAGGGCCCGACAATGGATAGTTCTGGCATTGAACAAAGCACAGAAGCGACAATAAGGGACGTTGTGGTCTGGGCCTAAACAAGTGATGCAGTAAGTTTGTCCCACACCATGTGATGTGATGGGCACCCTGTCCACATCAGGCAGGGTAGTTACCTACACCTTTGCATTCATAACCTGGTCAGCTGGATGGTTAACAGCACATACAGCCGTGGGATACCAACTGCGTCTCTGTTGGACGGGGACATCAGCTGCTGCCTTGCATGCACATGGGCTTAGATGTGGCCTAGAGATATGGCTGCTCAGGGACCATAGCCTAGTAACCAGGTATGGTACCAGGAACATCTTATATGTTCAGACTGCTGTTTCTGTTTATGTCTTGCACCATGGAGCTCAGGTTGTGACTCCATAGTCTCTCAGCCTCCCACTTGCAATTAACAAGTACACAAACAAACAGCTGAATAAAGAAATAAGGGAAAACACATCAAATGATTTCAAACAGAGATTAACTTTAATTTCTGGTAACTTGGAGAGTACAGTGCACATCTATTTGTTGTTTTTATTACATACTGAAACAAACAAATGGTTGCTAACAGATACCTTGTTATGTGTGTATATAGTTGGTAGTCTTACAGTACATAAATCACAGTAGGGGGTATTCAGACAGGAAAAATAGCACACTGTGGAAAGCTAAACTATGCAGTCAGTGTTGATGTGCAGGGCATGTGCAATTCAAAGGTATTTGTAGCACAATCATGGTAGTATAACAAATGGTGTGGTCAGTAGTTTATATTAATGACCATATAATGACATTCAAATGAGAGTGCTTATAGAAATACATTCATCAATTAATTGATGTTTTTGTCTGCATATATATTCTATATGCAGCATGTACATTTGTAAGATACCTGGTAACTGTATATTCGTTTAAGTTTATTGGTATATAGTAGGCATGGAGTTAACAAAAACATTAATAAACATAACCAGCTAAGCCCAAGCACTGTTGAGTGAGCTAAGCTCCATGGTTAAGAAGCACCATGCTATATACCCCAGAGAGGATTAATGATTTACAGGCTATTCGTTCAGAATATTACTGAATACAGACCATGTGTAGTATTGCTTGACATGCACAGGAAGTTTTATTGAGTAAGTATAGGATTCCTTGTGGTAGAAATCTGTTGCGCCAGCCATTTTCCATTTCTGTCTATAAAAGAATACAGTCTTTGTTGGTGGTGTGCATATTGCATAGCTGTTCGAGGTCAAGCAGGGTCGAATGGGCCATGTACCATATGGATGGACAGTAGTCTGTCTGCTGAAGAATGGCATACAGAGCAAGAACTGCACATTTCAAAAATACCATTTGAACCCTTGATATAAGTATCACCATGAATAGTAGGCAACATTAAGGGTTGTGGAAGAGTGTACAGCTCAGCAAACTTTGTGGCCTCAGTGTAAATATCATAATTTGGGCTTTAACTCAAATTTTACGTTATGCCTTTGATACCACAATACATTGCAGGTAATGTCAGCATGTTCCAAGAGGTGATATATAAGACAGGTGTTTACATTCACATGGAAGAGCAAGAACAAGGTTCCAGGTGATCAAACATGCAGGAATCTCCAGTCAACAAAGTATTGTTGAAAGGTACGATGTATGTCTTACAGGTAATACCCAGTTTGTGCAAATAAGAAACAACAATGTTAGGTGTGGTAAAGGAGGTTATTTTTCAGCTATCTTTCAAAAGCATTGTACTACCATCTTCCTAATCTCTTAATGTTCTCCCATGATGTCCTTACCCACTGAACATGAGAAGCTGCCACTAAGCTAAATGAGTGTGGAATCTAACTGAGAGTGGGGTACATGTTTGGGGTATAAACTTCATCACTCCACTGTTTTTTTGAATACAGCCCTCACCTGAAGATGGATAAGCAGGATACCCTTCTCATGGCAGAAAACTACTCCTTAAGTGCCATTCTATGATGAAACTGTGTGAGTGGACTTCTTTGTTGTAGTCACAGCGTTTGGTAACATTGTACCCATTGGACTACATTCTATTCTGTGGCCACTGGTGCTTCACACCCTGATCAGTCATAAGTTGCTCCTATTTATCCTTAGAATATTCTTATTTTGACCAGCTAAATTCTCTACATATGGCTGATAAACAATAGGCTATGAGAAGCAATCTGTTGTATTACTGATGACGTGTATTTTGGAGTTTGTCCCATAAGGCTCACACCACCTCCCCATGGCTTTGTACAGCCAGCTGATAGCTTGCCAGGTATAATGCTGCCTTCAACTTGTTTTATTCAGCCTCTAACAGTAGCAGAGTGTGTGCCCTCCATTATTTTACTGCTATGAGCCACACAACTGGACAACCTGGCACCTTCCTGGTGTCTCTAACTGCTGTAGTACCCTTCTGTAAGCCACCTAATTACCATTACTGTGGGTGTTAATTATCTGTTATTCTTGTACAGCCATTGTACTGTGAATGAATTTGTATCCGCACTGCTGCTGTTTCCAGTGCCACTCTCTTGAATTGACCCCACTGTGAAAGCAACATAGTGTAGAATGTTCAAGTATTCTTCACCTCACCCTTTTTGTTGATTGCTCCCTGCCTGAACTATACTGTTTTCCGATTTTGAGTTTGGAGTGCCTTGTTTGCCTTCTGTTTGTATATTCAGGAATAACTCAAACTATGTAGTGGCAATTAATGTTTACATGTAATTACTCTTGGCCACCTGCTGCTGAGCTTGCTTTCTCCTAAGTTCCTCTCCCGACCCAAATCTTAGGAATATGGCAACAGTTATCCTGAAAAAAAAATCCAGTGCAGTATGAGAGTGTGCCAACACTCAAGTAAGATTACGATCTCTAAAAACTTAGGTGACTGAAGGAAAGAATACTCTTGTTACTTGATAGGTTCATTGGTGGTTACTAGGATACTGACCCAAAGGTCTTTATAAGCCTTTCCATGTGTACCCGATATAATACTAGAGAAACCCAATATAAAGGATCTAGCCTAAACTCAAAATCTTAGTTAACAATGGTTGCACATATCTAGGAGGATCATAGGTGAAATCCTGGCAAGAAATTTATGGTTTCCCATCCAGTCATCCAGGCTACACATAAACAGGCTCATAGAGGGGCTCTGTTTGATGTGAACTGGTTTCCTATTCATGAGGAGTGGCAACCTCAGAGACATATCTGTCTCTCCAACAGGTTCTATTTATGTTGAAGGCCAGGTAAAGGTCCCTGGAGCAAGTGACCCTTATCCCATTAGTCTTGCAGATATGCAGCATTTCGACTAAGTTTGGATCTGAGATTGCTGTATAGGCCAGGCACAAGTCTTCTCTAAGTAGTCTGTATGCTACTGAGTACAGTGATGATGACTTGAGTCTGTCAATGCATGACATGTGATGGAGACCCTGTAATTTCTTGGTTAGAAATCTCTGGGGTCTCTCAAGTTGCTGCAGGTGCCAGGTGAGGTACATACAAAGGGAGCATTGTACTCAGTTATTGGCCTGATGAGGTCAGTACAGGGAGTTATGACCTGTTTTGCTCTTGAGGCAATGCCTTTGCTAATGAGGTGAGCAATGTAGAAGGCCTTCCTTACCACAGTAGACACATGGTGGTCAAAGATTAGGCTACAGTCAGCTTGCTTTACCAATTCTATCAGTGCTGAGTTGTTACTTGGGGTATTATTATCTATATGGTAGTCTGCATGGATATAATTTTTACCGAATGGGATGATAATGCATTTTTTAGCATTGAGTTGGAGTCCATGGCTTTGACACCAATCATTCATTTGTGTAAGTCCTTCTAAAAGTATATTGACATCTTCTGGGCATAAAATGATTACACCTAATTTGCAGTCATCAGCAGAGTTAGGCACAGGCCCTCAGTTTTGGCCTGAAGTTCTGAAGTATATTCTAAACAATAGGGGGCACAGCACTGACCTCCACTGCTGACAGCTCTGCTAGTCGAGGTAAAGTCCCCAATTTTGACTGAGTGTTATCTGAAAGTCAGATGGTTAGCAACATACCTGACAATGTAAAGGTTTATATTCAACTGGGAGAGTTTATCAGTGGTGCCTGAATGTGGGAGTGTATTGAAGGCCTTTGCTAAGTCAAGGTAGGTTGTATGCACAGATTGGTCTTCATTTATGCCTCACCTTGGTGATGCTTTTGAAGAAGTCTACCAGGTTTAACAGGTATGACCTCTTTGACAAAAGCAAATGTGTCAGATTAAGGGTATGGAGGTCATCTATGTCCTTATTTATAGGGTTCATGATGATTTGTTCCATGGCCTTACAGATAAGGCTGGTTAAGCTTATGGATCTGTAGTTTCTATAGTCTGAACCACACTTTTAATATTGCTGTCAAGTGGCATATGACGAATGGAGAAAAAAAACTATTACTTGTAAAACTAGCAATAAAGGGTCAGTGGCACAAATGTTGTAAGGAGCAGCTATACTGTCACCTTAGTCAAAATGCCTCTCCTGCATGACAGTGAATGAGTGTCTGCATGTATATATATTCACAAACATACCACATGTACAGTTGCGTGTACATCTGTGTATATAAACAGAGACACAAACAAATTCAGAGACAGGTGTGTGTGTGTGTGTGTGTGTGTGTGTGTGTGTGTGTGTGTGTGTGTGTGTGTGTGTGTGTGTGTGTGTGTGTGCGCGTGTGCATTTTTTTAGCCTTTTTTATGGGTCTCCACTGAAATGGGCCTTTGGCTCAGTTATAACAAATGTCAAATAAGAAAATAAATAAAAACACACACACACACATATATATATATATATATATATATATATATATATATATATATATATATATAGATAGATAGATCTATAGATAGATCTATAACAAAGATATACAGCAAATCCATTTTAATCAACCAAAGCAATGCATATGATAAACCATAATGACATGGCATATGCATTTATTTCTTTAAATTATTATCTATTTCCATCTTGATAAGGGCAAGTTTGAGAAATGTTATGTGAATTCCAATATTACAGGTGAAGTATACCATTAAAACAAGTAGGTGGACTGCATGCCAAGGCCTAATAAAATGAACGCATTATTACATATCCAGCCTACAAGTAGTAGGTTGCTGCATACAAAGGTCTAATAAAATGCATGCATTATTACATATCCAGCCTACAACAAGTAGGTTGCTGCATACAAAGGTCTAATAAAATACACACATTATTAAATATCCAGCATGATTCCACAGTGGTACAGTGGTAGTGTGGTTACCTCACAGTAAGAGGTTCTCCTGTTCGATTCTCAGCTTGGCTTGGCAGTGCCTTCTGTGTGGTGTCTGCATGTCCTCCCCGCAGTTGGGTAGCGTTCGAAAGACATGCGTGCATAAATGGGCGAGCCTTTGTTGAAGGTTGGGCGTTGAGTTGGCACCTCGGCGTTTCATAAAAATCTACTGCCAATCATTAGCGGACTGGAGTTCCGCTGTGGTGACCCCTTACCGGGAAAAAGCCGAAAGACAAACAGCAATTAAATATCCAGCATATACAAATTTGACTGACAGTCAAGAATGCCTTGAATTACAAGCCGGTCAGTAAGACATAGCAAGGCTGTGGTTTTACAACCACATGAATATAAACTTAGATTACATATTTCATACATACTTATGCACACAGATAGGGAAATAGACTGCATTTACCTCAACTTTCAAATGGTAACCAGTGCAACTCTACTGCAGTCAAATATTCAGCAAAAGAGTGAACGATCCAAACATTTTACCACAATGCATGAAAGAGAAAGATAAAGAAAATAAATTCAGTGGAATGGAATCCATATTATACAGACAGTCACTGCGAGTGATTCATGAAGGGTGTCACCCAATGGGAAAATACTTTTAGTACAGTAACAAGATTCAATTTCACAGTTGTCTGACATTTTTATAAGATTTTATTCTTCTAGAATCTTAGGATATTTGCAACTCAGGGGATTTGTTTCCAAGACGAAAATGTCCAAAGCAATGCTTCCTGTGAAATGTGGAGAAACTGTGTTATAAATATATGTCTGCATGAGTACATGCACTAATAAGCAACACTGTTGCAGAACATATGACAAATAATTACCAGTGAAGGGAAAAAAGCATGTAGCAACTAACATAAAACAAAAGCAAACAAAAGAAAATACAATTGCCTAAGTTGGGATAAGCTTTCCACTAAGTTTTACAAAACACAAGCACATACTAAAGATGTAATTTCACTGCTGCAAAGGCTGCAGGTTTGAGTTTGACTAGATAGCATGTCAGGCTAATGCTAAACCAGTCATTCAACTAATAGTCTCTGGGTGGGGGAGGGGAAGTTCAAAACAACAAACTGTAAATTCTAAGCAGTTCCTATCATAAACATCCAACAGTGAAGTTTGTGAAATCTAACCTGCAGTATGCACACAAGCTTGTCTGAAAATTCTGACTCTGTGTGAATATGTGACTTACACTATACTAAAAGGTAAACAAAATAGTCTGGTAAACAACTGATTTTAGAAACAAAATAATGTCTCTTTATAAGAATTGCATTACTGCTGTGCTTTCTAGAGTAGCAGCAGCAGTCTGGTCGTAAAATGTCTGAAAGGCTACTTTTCTGAATGGATAAAATGCACAGATTACACAGGTCTTTTCAGGCTTGTTGGCTGTTGGTGAAGCACCCTCCAAGAGGAAAAAACGCTGAGAGAAGAAGGGAGCCACTTTTGAGATTTTAAGTATTTTTTCTCTGTTTATTTGCTAAGTTTTTCTGCATAGCTGCCTAGCTTGAGCATTTTCTGGCTTGTTAAACTTGATTTCTGTATTAGTAGCTGTATTTAGAGCACAACCAAAAGCTGTTTGCTGAATTTCCTGTTTGCACTTAATTTTAAATCGTTTTTTTCTTAAAACTTGCATATTTTCTGTCCTTGACCTAGCACTCTTGTGTGGGGTCATTTACTGCACTGTTATAACTTGATATTACTTGTGAACCTCTGCTATCTCTGTAAAAACAAAAACAAAAAAAATCTTGCTTTTTCCCACTTTTCTGAGAGTTAAAAAGTTCAGTTACAGGCTTGCTGTTCCTGAACTGTTTGAAAGTTTCTGTGAGGCCATTTTGCTTGGGCTGAAGGAGGGTCTCTCTGTTCATCAGTGGCAGTGACTAACATTGAGCAGCTTCCCTGCCCCCGTAGAGGTGGTTACTGACTTGAAACTGTAGTTTTATTGGCCACTAGGGTCATTTCCATAACTCCTTCATCTTCCTCTCTTAAAACCTAGTTGCCTCGTGGTTTGAGCGTCTTTTCAGGCTTGTTGGCTGTTGGTGAAGCACCCTCCAAGAGGCAAAAAGCTGAGAGAAGAAGGAGCCACTTTTGAGATTTTAAGTATTTTTCTCTGTTTATTTGCTAAGTTTTTCTGCATAGCTGCCTAGCTTGAGCATTTTCTGGCTTGTTAAACTTGATTTCTGTATTAGTAGCTGTATTTAGAGCACAACCAAATGCTGTTTGCTGAATTTCCTGTTTGCACTTAATTTTAAATCGTTTTTTCTTAAAACTTGCATATTTTCTGTCCTTGACCTAGCACTCTTGTGTGGGGTCATTTACTGCACTGTTATAACTTGATATTACTTGTGAACCTCTGCTATCTCTGTAAAAACAAAAACAAAAAAAAATCTTGCTTTTTCCCACTTTTCTGAGAGTTAAAAAGTTCAGTTACAGGCTTGCTGTTCCTGAACTGTTTGAAAGTTTCTGTGAGGCCATTTTGCTTGGGCTGAAGGAGGGTCTCTCTGTTCATCAGTGGCAGTGACTAACATTGAGCAGCTTCCTGCCCCGTAGAGGTGGTTACTGACTTGAAACTGTAGTTTTATTGGCCACTAGGGGTCATTTCCATAACTCCTTCATCTTCCTCTCTTAAAACCTAGTTGCCTCGTGGTTTGAGCGTCTTTTCAGGCTTGTTGGCTGTTGGTGAAGCACCCTCCAAGAGGTAAAACGCTGAGAGAAGAAGGAGCCACTTTTGAGATTTTAAGTATTTTTCTCTGTTTATTTGCTAAGTTTTTCTGCATAGCTGCCTAGCTTGAGCATTTTCTGGCTTGTTAAACTTGATTTCTGTATTAGTAGCTGTATTTAGAGCACAACCAAAAGCTGTTTGCTGAATTTCCTGTTTGCACTTAATTTTAAATCGTTTTTCTTAAAACTTGCATATTTTCTGTCCTTGACCTAGCACTCTTGTGTGGGGTCATTTACTGCACTGTTACAACTTGATATTACTTGTGAACCTCTGCTATCTCTGTAATAAACAAAACAAAAAAAAAATCTTGCTTTTTCCCACTTTTCTGAGAGTTAAAAAGTTCAGTTACAGGCTTGCTGTTCCTGAACTGTTTGAAAGTTTCTGTGAGGCCATTTTTGCTTGGGCTGAAGGAGGGTCTCTCTGTTCATCAGTGGCAGTGACTAACATTGAGCAGCTTCCCTGCCCCCGTAGAGGTGGTTACTGACTTGAAACTGTAGTTTTATTTTCCCTTTTGGGTCTATTCCTGCTTCTTTCCAGCCCCTGCTATCAAGCACGCTTTAACGTGCTTTAGCGTGGAGTTGCCACTAGAGCAGCATCGGGCAGCGCCGGTTAAACAAGGTTAAACTCTTTCTGGCTCCAGAAAGTCTGTTCTTCAATTTTTCCCTTAGAACTGCTCTGTTAGGAACCTAAACAGTTTACACCTACACTAAAAAGTGCAGCACTTGTTCCAAATAGCTTTTTCTTCTCAAAAAGCTCAGCACTTGTCTTATAAGCATATCCCTTGTCTTATAAGCATTCTCTTTGCAGGTCAAGCACTCCTATATTATACAAATCTCTCACTAGCAAAACCCCCAGGAGTGCCCACTTCCCTGCTAAGCCCACTACTTTTCTGTCTCATACCAACTCATAATTCTTTCTAGCATGTCGAAGGGTCAGATGCTGGCGTCCTCTCCTGCCCATTTGGTGAATCTGGGAATTCTGAGACAATGTTACAATTGCCTCATGTACACGGACAACCATCTCCTCCTCCCATGTAACACTAACACTTGTGAGAGATGCAGCTATTTAGCCAGACTGGAGGCTGAGCTCTCTCAACTCAGGACTGGCAAGACCAGGCAGGAGGAGAAGGCAACTACACACACCACAATACCAGTCTCACATAACTCAACCACACCACTGAATCAAACACATAAACACACTAAGACATACTGGAGGCTCTTGAGTAAAATTTACCTAAACAGCAGAGGCCTCCAAAGCAGACACCCAAGCAACTGCAAACTCAATACACCACACAAACAACACATAAACAACAAAATCAATGTGCAAAGCAGTCACTGCCCTTAAGGCCAAATACAACACCAAACATACTTGTCATAGGTGACTCCATAGTCAGACACACTGGCGTCCGCTCACCAGACTGAGTAAGGAGAAGGTCACAGTAAGCTGCCTGTCGGGCGCTAGAATCCACCACATAACACAAGCACTCAGGTCTCTCAACAGCAGGTACAAGTACGAATCAGTCATTGTCCACGCTGGTGTCAGTGACCTGAGGCACCTCCTTGGACTACATGAAAAGAGACATTGAGGAGCTCTCTGATTATGTAGCCCAGGCAGGTATGACCCTGACCTTGAGCAGTATCCTACCTTCACCTAGAATGATGCCACAATACAGTGATAAGATGATCAGCTTTAATAATTGGCTTAAATTCTGGTGTCATTCAAAGGGGATCAATGTCTGTCTGCCTGGGATGACATGCTGGACAAGCCACGCTGCCATGAGGGCGGCTTGCACCTGTCACCCTAGGCTTCCGGATATTGGCAAAGGCTCTTGCCACCCCATAGTGCCTTTTTAGGCAAGGCTCAAATTCTAAACCTACCACCCTAGAACACAAAAAGTAAAAACTAAGGGTAATGCTGCTCAATGCCAGAAGTCTCAATCTCAAGATGCACGCACTCGAGGCCCTTCTCAGTATGGAGAACATTGATGTCTGTGCTGTGACAGAAACCTGGTTCAAGGCTCCTGAGAGCACCCCAGCACTAGCAGGTTTCACCTCATATCATGCGTTCCGGCCCCAAAATCCGGACAACACCAAGAAAGGAGGGGGGTGTCCATATTCATAAAGGACACCCACACCTCAAGGTTGGTGGCAACGCACGATGCATCGGAGACCATCCAGGTGCAATTAACCATAGGCAAGACTGCTCTGCAATTTGTAGCATGTTATAGGCCACCCTCTCAAACTCAGGAACCTCACATGGCCTTCCTGAAAACAATGGAGGGGATAAATGTATCTCCAAACACCATCATACTAGGTGACTTCAACTACCCTAATATAGACTGGGAGCACTACTCAAGCCCAAACACTCTAGCCCAAAGGTTCCTGGGTTCATAAACTCAAATGCCATGGAACAACTAGTCACCATCCCACAAGAGGAGAAAATATACTTGATCTCATCATCACGAACATGGGATCACAATGTTCAACACCGAAGTATACCCCTCACTGGTGAGATCAGATCATAAACTAATCTCGCTGGAGGTCCTCATCCCGCCCCACCTGAAATAAAAAGACCACAGTGAAAAACTTCTCAAAAGCCGACTTCACACTTCTAAAAACTAGTGTGGTCTCCTTTAAGGCCCCTGAGCCAGTGGTAAACATTACTCAAACCGCTGAATCACTTACAAATGCCTTCTACCAGCACCTACAGGACTGCATGGATCAGGCAATCCCAAACAAAACTAAGACTCTTTGTACCAAAGGCAAGCGTCCAGTCTGGTGGACCCCAGCCATAAACAAGCTCTACAACAAAAGGAGGAAGCTACTACAAGATAGAGCAAAATCCTTGAAAGGTAAGACACCTTTGATCATTATAAGTGAAAAACTAAGAGCTCTCATAAAATCATCCAAGGCAAATTTTGAGAGAAAAATCGCCAAGGATTCAAAAGACAATCATAAGGCCTTCTTTAGCTATGTTAGAAACCTAGGAGGAAACTCCCAGATATGCTCAGAATTAGTTCAAAATGATGTGAAGATTACTGAACCTACACACATTGCCAACATACTGGCTGACAGGTTCAGTGCAAACTTCTCCCCTCCCCAAAGGAGAGATATCTATACCAGAGGATTGTAGCCCCACAAACATCTCCAGCCCAGGTGAGAACTGCTCTCTCCAAAGCAAAAACACAGCATCCATGGGACGGATGGTGTCCCCGGCTGTGTGCTCCATGAACTTAATGAGGAATTAAACCCACAGTTAGGACAGCTGTTTAATCTTAGCCTCACCTCAGGATACGTACCCAAGGAGTGGTGCACGGCGACTGTGGTCCCACTTCACAAGGGCGGTGCCTCCACCGACCCTGGAAATTACCGTCCCATTAGCTTGACAAGCCTTATCTGCAAAGCCATGGAGAGGATCATAATGGAACTCATAAATAAAGACATAGGGAACTTGCAGACTTTGGATCCAACCCAGTTTGGCTTTGTCAAAGGCAGATCATGCCTTTTAAACTTGGTTGACTTTTGAGACAGTCACCAAGGCCATTGATGAGGAAAGGCAGTCCATACAGCCTACCTTGACCTGGCAAAGGCCTTCGACACAATACCCCACTCAGGTATCATCAAAAGACTCATCAGCTTGAATGTAAACCCATACATCACAAGATGGGTTGCAAACTGGCTAAGTGACAGAACCCACAGGGTCAGAGTTGCTGGAGCCATGTCAGACTCAAAGCCTGTCACAAGTGGTGTCCCACAGGGCTCAGTCCTGGGTCCACTCTTGTTCGGCATCTACTTTTCTGAAGTACAAGCAAACACAGGAGGGTTATGGCTGACAAAGTTTGCAGATGACTGCAAACTGGGCGCCATAGTCGAAAACACATCTGACACAGATATCCTTCAGAAGGGCCTCACAGAAATGGATAACTGGTGCCAGAGCCATGGCCTAAAGTTAAATGCCAAGAAATGCATAGTCATACCCTTCGGGAAAAACAAGGTTACCCCTAGCTACCATATAGGTGGCAATCCACTAAGCACAGAAGAAGTCATCAGGGATCTGGGGACCCAGGTTGACAGTAGCCTTTCGTTTGACACTCATGTTGCTAAAGTAGTTAGGAAAACCTTCTACATTGCCCACCTGATCATGAAGGGATTCACATCTAGATCAAGGGAGGTCATTGCCCCCCTGTACTCATCACTCATTAGACCTATGATTGAGTACAATGCCCCATTCGGAATGTATCTGACCAGACACCTGCAGCAGCTGGAAAGGCCCCAAAAGTTCCTCACCAAAAGGATAAAGGGTCTCAAAAATATGTCGTATGCTGCCCGACTGAAAGAACTCCAGCTCTGTTCAGTCTCATACCGCTTGCTCAGAGGTGACCTGTGCCTGACATATAAGGCCATGTCAAACCCTGATTTGATGAATATGCTTCACCTCAAAAAATCTAGATCCCTCAGAACCACAAGGCGGAGACTTAAACCTTGACACGGTTATTAATAGAACATGCTGGAGGGACAGATTCATCACCCAGAGACTCCCTATGCTGTGGAACAAAATCCCGGTACATGTGAGGCAGAGCACCTCGCTGGCCTTGTTCAAGAGGAATCTTGACCAATGGATGGGGGATCGCAGATATACCCCAGGGATTACTTCAGTGTCACTGCTTGACAGAGGCACAGCAAAATAATAGGCATAGTTTTATTCAAACTAAAGGGGTGGCGAAAGCCAAATAACTATGGGCTAGGCTTATAAATGCCCTTGGGCAGATAGCCTAGTATGAACCTATGAACCTATGAACCTATGAATGGCTCACATGGAAAGCTGTTGTCAGTAGAGCTGCAATTTGAGATGGAATGTGGCTAACTCCTTTGAAGCTTCCTGCAGGCACACTTCCCCTACCCCCCTCAGCCACAGGTGAGCATGCTCAGAAAGGCAAACTTGAAAAGTAAACAAAGGCTTAATCAAAACAAAAAATCCCTGGGATTGTCCCTTTAAGGCTACTACTGCCAAAAACCCCACCCCCTCTGATAGAGACTCCAGGGCCCTGGATAGATGGGGTAAGAAGGTGTACAGTTCTGCAACTTTGGTCATTAGGGCCTTAAACTGCCAGTTTCATATGTTAAAGTACCAGCAACATATTATTGGATTGCTTAAACAGAAAATGTTGTTGATTCCTGACTGTGCTGAAAATAAAGAATTACAGGTTTTATTGCATTCTTCTGAACACGTTGTAAAACATACTTTGCGTTGTGGTTTTGATTCATTAGAGGCATCTTGCAGGGCTGCTGTCACTGGCTCTGTACTTAGAAGGCATGCTTGGCTTAAAGAGCAATCTTTGCCATATCATGTTAAAGCTAAATTACTGGATGCTCCCTTAAACCAAGACCATCTGGCAACAAAGCAGAAGAAGTACTTAAAAAGATGGAGGAAAAAGCTAAATCTATGCAAACTGTTAAAAGATTTCCTGCAGGTACAGCCTCCCAGATTTAATAGGCATTGGCCTTCTAAGAATTGGTCCTTTCCTGCCTCTTCCAGGCCTTCTCAGTCCACACCCAGAACCAGCAGAGCACCCAGGCTTCAGTCCCAAGGTACTCACAGGCCTAAGCAGTGGGGGGCTCCCACTTTCAAAGCTAGGAGTAGTAAGACACCCCCCCATGGTAAACTGTCACAATGTCTTAACTTTAAACCTTCCAAGCCCTGCTCAACTGACTGTTCCTTTAGGGGGAAAGATCGCCCTGCATGCAAAAAATTGGGAACTCATTACACAAGACAAATGAGTTTTAAATATAGTTTCCCAAGGATACAGATTCCACTTCCACTCCTTACCAACCCCAAACGATTGGCCAGACCTACCCCCAAATCAGTGGGCAGAGGCTCAAAGACAAGCTCTCTCTCTTCTAAGCATCAGGGCTATTCAGCCTGTCCCAGAAGAAGAATGGGGGCAAGGTTTCTACTCAGGACTTTTCCTGGTACCCAGAAAAGACAATTCCTGGCGTCCTATTCTGGACATGTCTATCCTAAACACTTTCTTGGAAATCCCAAAATTCAAAATGCTAACTCTTCATCAGCTGCTTCCCATGCTAGGCAAAAATGCCTGGTTGGCAATACTGGATTTAAAGGAAGCCTACCTGCACATCCCAAAAAGGGAATCTTGCAGAAGACCTATGCTTCAGAGCAGGCTAAATGCACAGTCAGTTCTCTGCACTGCCCTTTGGCTTATCTACTGCGCCCAGGGTATTCACAAAGTGCCTAGCTCCAGTCATTGCATTTTGCAGACAAAGAAATATTCAAATATACCCATACCTGGACGATTGTCTAATTCAGGCAGAAAGCCAGGACATACTATTACATCATCTGGCATTTGTAAAGAAATTACTAACTTCTCTGGGGTACACCATAAACAAAAAGAAGCCACATCTAGTACCCTGTCAACAAATTGTATTCCTGGGAGCAAGCTTGATTACAACTTCCCAGATGGCCTACCTCACGCCAGAGAAACAAGTTCATTTGTTAGCCTGCTTCAAACTACTGGCCACAAAGACCCAGCTATCTGCAAGGAAAATACTGCAAGCCCTGGGGTTCATGACCTCTTGCATTCTGCGAATTCCATATGCAAGACTGCATATGAGGAAACTACAATGGTATCTAAAAAGCCTATGGTGTCAACATTCTCAGGACCTAGAATCAATAATTCCTATCATAACTTGTCTAAAGATAAGAATTCCTTTGGTGGGCAGAGGCCTGCCACCAAAACAAGGGACTGCCATTCACTCTACCCCCTGCTGCCCGCATCAGACTATGCATGGGGGGCTCCAAGCAGTCAGACAATTTATTTCTCTAGCGCCTCGGCCACAGTCATTCTTCAAGGAGTAACAACAAGTACATTTTACACAGTATATATACACAAACTGCTACCAATTAAAGAACAATCAATTAATTAAACTAATTAAAATTTAAAGTGATGATTTTGATAAAGAAAGAGTTAAGCTTTTAAGAAAAGAGGCTATTTTTATTTTAAAATACAATACTTTGATGCCTAAGGGTTTGAATGTGGAATTCTGTTGGAAAAGTATTCTTTAATGTGTATTATGTGACTTTAAATTTTAATTCGTTTAATTAATTGATTGTTCTTTAATTGGTAGCAGTTTGTGTATATATACTGTGTAAAATGTACTTGTTTTTACTCCTTGAAGGCTGATTGTGGCCGAGGCGCTAGAGAAATAAACTGTCTGACTGCTTGGATTCCTGTTTTTCGTTTGTGGTGAAGCAATTTGGTGCTTTGGTGCTGTTTTTCGTGTTGTATTTCATCATTTATGCATGGGGGGCTCACTTGGCAGGTCAGTGCATTCAGGGCAAATGGAACCCAAATCAAATGCACCTGCATATCAATCAAAAAGAAATGTTAGCTGTACAGAATGCTCTGACAGCCTTTAAGGACCACATTCTTCCAGGACAATTATTGGTAAAGACGGACAACACCACTGTTATGTGGTACATAAACAAGCATGGGGGAACCCACTCATTCCCTCTCTGCAGACTAGCCATGACTCTGTGGAACACAGCCTTGAGCTACCAAGTTCACCTACAAGCTCAATTCCGGCTAGGCAAGCTAAATACACTGGCAGATGACCTAAGCAGAAATCTCATGGACCCACACGAGTGGAAACTGGAACCAAAGATATTCAACATGTTGTGAAACATGGGGGAGCCCAGAGATAGACCTGTTTGCCTCCCCTCAGAACTACCAATTAGACAAATTCTGCACAAGAACTCCCCACAAACAATCTTGGAAAGTGGATGCCCTGTCCTTCACCTGGAAAAAAACTATCAGTTTATGCCTTTCCCCCTCTGCCTCTTCTCTCCAAAGTGCTGCTAAAGATCAAACAGGACAAGCTAAGGACAATACTGATTGCACCAAACTGGCCACACTGGTACCCCCTCTTGCGCAGTGTGTCACTGCTGGAACCATGGCACCTGCCACAGACCCCTGCCCTGCTGTCCCAGTAGGAGGGACAGATTCTGCACCCACAGCTTCAAACCCTGAACCTTGCAGCCTGGCTAATTACCTGATCTCTCCGTTACCATCCCTCAGTAAGCAAGTGATGGATGTCATTCTGGAGGCAAGGAGGCCTAGTACTAGAAAATCCTATGCTGAAAAATAGAAGATTCTGTTCCTGGAGCCAAACTCAGGGGATGGGCACAGGGGTGCCCAATTTACCGCATATTCTTCAATACTTAACTGAGATGCTTCACAAGGATCTTTCTTTTTCTTCCATGAAAATTCATGCCTCAGCCATTTCAGCACAGTACGATACAGAGCCACCCGTCTTCTCTCATCCTTTGCTGAAGCAATTCCTCAGAGGGGCCAAAAACTTTAAGACCACCCAGGAGAGCCCCTACTCTAGCCTGGGACCTTAACTTTGTATTGGAAAAGCTCACTTTACCCCCCTTTGAGCCAGCTGCAAATGCAGATTTGAAATTCCTTTCTTGGAAAACAGCCTTCCTTCTAGCCATTACTTCAGCAAGAAGGGTGTCTGAATTACAGACCCTCATGGCACTGGAGCCTGTCATCATCTTTCATGTGGACAGGGTGTCCCTCAGGACCAGTCCTTCCTTCATGTCCAAGGTGGTATCCAGTGTGGCCCTTAATCAGTCCATTCATTTGCCAACCTTCTTTTCTGATCCACAGAACAAAGGGGAAGGAATACTGCACTCCTTCGGCTTACACAGACAACTTAGATTTTACTTGGACAGGACTAAACCTCTCAGGAAATCTGAACAGGTGCTGGTTGCATTTGCTGGGGGGGCAGAGGGGAGGGCCATTTCAAAGCAAATAATTTCTAAGTGGATAGGCCATTGCGTTCATTTCTGCTATAAGCACCACGGAAAACCTACCCCACAGGGGATAAGACCTCATTCCACCAGGGCTGCATCTACCTCTACAGGCTTTCTTAAAGGTGTCTCTACCAGGGACATCCTGGAAGCTGCTACCTGGACCTCCGTTCATACTTTCACCAAGCATTACCACTTGCCAATTTTTTGTAAATCCAGAGCTGACTTTGACACTGCAGTCTTGCAGGGCCTTATAGCTTGTCCTAATGCTGTCTAATTGCCTCCTCCCATCCTTAGCTTTGGGACTCTACCCAAATGTGATGACTGCAACAGTGAAACACGAAGAACTTAGTACAGTTGTGTACACTTACCATAAATGTAGATGTTCGAGTGTATTCACTGTTGCAGTCCTGGTTACCCTCCCTCCAGCCCCCCGACTTCTATTGACTATACCTCTATTCTTGTTTACTATGCTTAAAGCTTTCTGGTGTATTTGTTTTTTGTTGGAGGTGTAACCTTGTATCTAATTGCTTCCCATTATGGGGGCACATGACATCTGGGGCAAGAAAAAGTGATGTAATGGCGTCGGCTGCATGCTTTATACCCCCTGACTACCTGACCTCATGGAAGATGAGATGGCAACCGATGCAGGGCCCAAGACTTTAACAATCAGGCCAACTGAGGGCTACCTGCAAGCAGGTAACCCAAATGTGATGACTGCAACAGTGAATATACTTGAACATCTACATTTATGGTAAGTGTACACAACTGTACTTTTTGAAGGCTAGTTTCAACTCATAATTGGCTTTGGAGTTTTTCACTAGTGATCTAATTTGCTTGTTGAGGCAGAGGAGGGAGATTTTCCAATTTGGAATTTGTTCTTTTTTACCTGTGGACAACAGTTTCTTCCTTTTGTTGTAAAGCCTGTTGCTAGAGGATGTCCACCAGACAGGCTTGTGTTTCCTTGAGGAGCAGGTTTTAGTTCTGTTGGGTATGGCTGAGTCCATGCAGTTGTACAGGTGATTGTGTACTGCACTGGCATACTGTTCAACATAGGTGTCTGCATCCTCTTAAGGGGGGTAGCGGTGTGAAGCTGGTGATACCCTCACTTAGGCAGGTGTAGTCAACTTTTGAGAAGTTTTTTTTAGCCTGTTTAAAGCTGGGGAAGGGTTGGGTGGGTTAGAAACTTTGAATAAGACTGACTGATGATCTGATCTCACCAGGGAAGAACGTACTATGGGAGTTGTGCACCGGTCACCCATGTTGGTGAAAACCAAGTCCAGCATGTGTCTCCCCTTGTGAGGTATGAGACCAGCTGGTCTAGTGCGTTAGAGTTGATGAAGTCAAGGAATTGTTGAGTGAGTGCATTAGTGCAGGAATAGTTCACCCAGTCTATGGTGGGGTAGTTGAAGTCCCCAAGGATCAGGGTGTTAAGGAGTACCTTGATGGAGTCAAGTAGGTCCAGGTAGGAGGAGAGGGTGTCCTGAAACATGGAGGGGGGGTCTGTAGCTGGGTATAACTTGGATGGTTGTCTTGCCCAACTGTCAGTTGCACCTGGAGTAATTCCAGTATGTCATGATGTTAAACCAGTCAGAAGGTGTGCCTGTCTTTAATGAAGATGGAGACTCCGCCACCCTTAGTCTTTCCAAAGTCATTTTGAATCAGAAAGTGTGGAATGAGGTATATCTTGATAAGGCAAGTGTGCTGTCCACAGCCATGAACCAAGTTTCTGTGACTGCACAGACATTGGCATCTTCCAGTGCGAGGAGAGCCTCCAGTGAGTTTATTTTCTGATTAAGGTTCCTAGCTTTGAGCAACATGACCTTCAATTTACTTTTTGACAGATCTTTTCTGTTGGAAGATTTGTCTTTGGAGCATGCCTCCCCCATTGTGCCTTTTTTAGGGTAAGAGCCTTGGCCAAGATCCATAACCCTAGGGGTGGCAGGTGGAGGCCATCTCTGGCAAAGCAACGAGGCTTGTCAGTCATGTCATCCCAGGCAGACAGATACTGGATCCCGTTGGAAAGACACCAGAAACAAAGCCAGTTGTTGAAGTCAGTCATTTTTATGTTGTTATTGTGGCATCATTCTTGGTGAAGGTAGGATGCTGCTCAGGGCTAGGGTCACACCTGCCTGGAGCACATACTCTGAGAGCTCAATCATGTCTCTCTTCATATAGTCCAGAGAGGTACTTCACAAGTTATTCACACCAACATGGACAATGACAGAGTTATATTTGTACCTGTTGTGGAGCGACTTAAGTGCATACTTGCGTGATGTGGCGGATTCTAGCGCTTGACAAACAGCTTACAGTGACCTTCTCCTTGTTGAGTCTGGTGAGGTGGACATCAGTGTTTCTCACTATTGAGTCGCCAGTGACTAGTACATTTGGTTTATTGTTATGCCTTATGGGCTGCTTTGGTTTATTGTTATGCTTACTGGGGCTGTTTGTGAGGCACTGGTGTGTTGACTACTTTGTACGATGTGATTGGCATTGTGTGTGGAATGTTTGCGAGTGTGTTTTGGGAGTAGGGTTGCCAGACGTCCCTATTTGAGCGGCACTGTCCTGAGATCAGCAGCCCGAGTCCCACACTGTTAGCTAAAAATCCCGTTTTTTTTATTGGCCCGTATAGGCATACAGGCCAAACAAAAATTGCTAAACACGGGGCTGTTAAAAATCTATAAACATGGAGCTTCTTGTGTTTAATGCGGAGCTGCGATGTTCGGTTTTTTTTTCTTTTTGGTCTTCATTTAGTGTGAAAGACTTTTTTTTTTTTTGTCCCTACCCTGGCTCATCAGAAACCTGGCAACCCTGTTTGGGAGGTCTGTGTTTAGGTAAGTTTTTGTTGAGGACCCCTGCATAAGTGGGTGTGTGACTCGGTGGTGTGGTGTTCATGCTGGCAATCTCTTCTTTGTCAGGAGTACTGACTGTGGTGTGAGAGAGCATGGATTCTAGTTTATTGATGTAGATGCATCTCTCGCAAGTAGAAGAATTATGTGCTAGGAGAAGGGGATTGTCCGTGAACATGAGGCAGTTGCTACACTGTCTCAGTATGCTCATGTCGACCAGACTGGCAGGGGAAACTGATGGGAATTGTCCAGACTTAGTGCTCTGAATACTTGTTGGACTTAAGGAGAGCAGGGTTTGATGAGGGTTTGTCCACAAAAACCCTAAATGTAAAATAACTGACCTAAAGCATAAATGCTAAATCCAAAACTAAGATGCTTAGAATAGCAGATAAATTTAATCAGGCTATTAACAAGCAATAATAAGTGCAGAATAAGAGCACTTAAGAGCACACAGAACAGCAACCTAAGGTAATAAAGTGGAAGACAGTTAATTAAGAGCAGCTGAATACAGTATAAGTAATTTTTTTTTCTTAGTGGAGAGGGATGGGATGGAGCAAGATTAAGAGAGTACAGGGGTCGTCCTTCCATAATGCTCTCTCTGTACACAGTGGATAGAACTGAACAGATGGGACTGGTAGGAGTGTCTGAAATTAAAATATGATCTCACTGTACTCAGCTGAGTGAGCAAATGAGATGGGCCCAGGAAAAGTGTCCAAACACAAATTTACAGGAGGAGAGGGAAATACCAAAGCCACCAAGATTAACACCACAATAAGAACATGGAGGAAGGGTGGGAAACAAACTGCAGAGAGACCACAATATTCAATTAATATTCAATGAACTGTCTGTAGTAATGCAAGAGCAGAACAAAGTATACTTAACTTGGCTTGCTCTGTTCCTCGTAATCCTTTCTAAAACTAGATAATTGTGGGAGAAAGCTGGTGGATTCCTCATAAATAGTGCCAATCATTAGATATATCGATTTTACTTCAGAAAATGCATGTTATTTTACATTCCATTGTTGTCAGTTTTTCAGGTTAATAGTACTAGTATTTTAAAAAGGTGCCCCTGATTAATTTTGGATCTGTCTGATTCTGGAGGTAAGAGTTTGAGGGAGATGCTTTTGATATGTTCCTCAGGCAGAGGTGGGTTATGCCCTGTGTGCCCTCGGGTTCTTGAATCACTGTCACTGAGCATTCCAATCATATGACCATGCAAAATGTACTAATTAGTACGCAGACTATTTATTCAACTAAATATTACACACATGGAAATTTAGAAAATGTAATATATGTAGTGAAAACAGCCTACACCTGTTACAGCATAGGGCAAAACCATTAAAGGGATAGCTTCACTAAGGCACGATGATCTATGTTTCCAGCACAGCAGTTTAACTGTAATATGAGGTCTGAGGGCTTCACTAGACTGATGGATAGTGTGTACAAAGCGCAGGACTTAATTAGTGTGAGCTTATGACCTGCACTTAGTGGGAATTCCTCGTTTGTGAGTAGTAATTGCAGTCTCTTGTCCATATCATGAATGGGGTTCAGCAGATTATGCGGACCTGTCGGCCAAGGGTAGACACACACTGATCCATTCAGTCTAGTAAGCATGCAGCTCGGACATCCAAGGGCATCACAGATCTGTTGTTGCTCATTCTCGTGTGGCTGAAAGCCGCTTGTCCTAATAATGACCTTTATTTAGCAACTCCTCAAGGCACCTGCATACGATATGTAGACAATTCTACAATCATATGTTCAACTAACTCCCCATCAGAACTACAATCTCTAACTCAGAAGGTATTCAACACATTTGCGGCATGGTTCTTGAAATGCTGCCTTCTTTTGAATGCCAAAAAAAAACTAAGATCCTACTCTTTACTCCTACCAGCAAGTCCACCCCTATAGATTTCTCTGTCGAATCCAATAATGGCACCCTTATATCTCCTGACTCTACTAAGAAACTGTTAGGAATTACAATTGACAATAACCTTAATTTTGATAACCATATAAACATTATTTAAACATTTAACAGAAAAATGGGCTCATTATA
The DNA here is from genome assembly GCF_019279795.1 of Protopterus annectens. Lineage (NCBI taxonomy): Eukaryota > Metazoa > Chordata > Ceratodontiformes > Protopteridae > Protopterus > Protopterus annectens. The sequence continues at coordinate 80,964,751 of NC_056741.1, forward strand.
TAAAATTAAACCCTTCTTAACTCCTACTGCTAGAACTACAATTGCCCACTCTCATTTAATCTCAACTCTTCTTTATGCCTCACCCATGTACACTAACCTAAAAAAGAATAACCTTCTCAAACTAGCTAACTCCTACAATAGAATTGCCAGATTTGCAACTGGTAATCCCTTTAGAACTCACCACTGTCAAAATCTGCAGCAGCTAGGCTGGCTGGAAATGCAAAACCATCTGATATTTTCCCAACTGACTATTGCCCACAAGATATTTTACCAACCTAACAACACTCCCATACTCGCTAATCTCATCGTCCCCTACAAAAATCTTAATTCCCTACGCTCCTCCAGTAAACTTCTAGGTAACATAAGCAAGACCAACAACTTGGCAGGTGATTCCCTGTTCTACAACACTGCTGGAAAAAACTGGAACGTATTACCTAGTGAACTAACTCTACTTCCTTCTCTTACACTATTTAAACAAAAGCTTAAAAGACACCTCAAAACACACTGGTTATGCCCCTGTAGCAACCCTGACTAACTTCTGATGCCACTTCTTCTTTCTCCATTTTTTTTCTCACGTTGTACTAAAACTAAAACTACATTGCTTATCTCCCCAAAGCAGTAACTGTAACTACTAAAATTTTATTATCCCTCTGTACAAATAATTTCCTTTCTGTATTATAAACTACCTCGTGTGATGCTGTAAAAAGACTTGTTTTAGCCAGTGTGTACATTTTTTTTTAATTTAGTTTTTTATTTAATTTAATCTCTGCTTTTTAATCCTATATCTTGGTATTTTTGTTAAATCATTTTATTACTTTGTGATAGTATTTTTGTTTAAATTCTTTATGCTGTTTTTGGAGCTTTTCTTCCCAGGCCTCTACTGAAAAGAAATCGATCCAGTTAGACTAGCCCGGTAAACAAATGTAAAATAAATAAAATAAAAATCAAATTAAAAAAAATTACTTAATTAATAATAATTTTATTAATTAAATGTAATTTAATTAATATATTAATTAAATATAATTTAATTAATAATATAATGTGGCTCCCAGAAAACAACAAAGTATAAAGACTTTTCATCTTGTTTTTGAGAATGATTTAATCGTGTATAGCTCATCAGATGAACTGAAAGCACAATGGCAAGTAATCAAAACTTTTTCAGATGATATAAGAATGTCATTTGGTCTTCATAAATGTGCAAAAGCAACCTTCAAAGCACGAAACCTGCAGCACCAAGAAAGCATCCGTTTGGGACAGGAATGTGATATAAAAGAACTGGAGCAAGAGAAAGTGTATAAATATTTGGGAACTGATGAACGATCAACAGTAAAACATAAACAAATGTGACTAAAACTTAGGAATATTTTAGAAGTCTAAAATTAATAGTGAAAACAGCATTGATATCTAGGAAGCAAGCCCCAGCTATAAACCAATTTGCTCTTCCTAACTTAGTTTTAGAGTGACTGGCCCCAAAAGATGTTGGATAAGTTGGAGAGGAAAACGAGAAAGATGCTAATGCTCATCAAATGATTTATAAAAATTAGTGTGTACCAAGATTATATATTCCTCATTCTGAAGGAGGGAAGGGCCCCAGAATTCATTACATGTATAGATCTGCAGTCGTAGGACTGCATACATATCCACTGACCTCACACAACACAAACATAGTGAAAGTTTTGAAACCTGAGGAAAATAAGTGTAAGATGACTTCCCTGCTTAGTTTATCGGAAGCATATCAGCGTCAAGTGGAAATTGGTATCAAACCAGAAGTAGATAAAATCAGGCAACTGAATGTGCTGAAAAACAAAACATATAAGGTGAAGGACCAGATGAGAAGGCAAGACATGTGGAAAATGCATAAATATAGTTACAAGTATAGAAAACTCTCGGAACAACCTCATCTTGATCAGGATCGAATGCAGGAATGGTTAAGGAGATGTGACTTTAAACCAAAAGATGAAACGGTAGTATTGAACTGTGTACACGTTGGTTTGCAAAGTCCTCTGAACACATGGGAGAAACAGACAAATATGGATTTTGTAAAACAGAACTGGAAACAGTTGCACATCTTGTTGCTGGTTGTGATATACTAATGGCAGAAGGACTGTATACTGAAAGGCATAATAATGTGGCAAGGCTGTCGCATTGGGGATTGTGCAAACATTATAACACTGAAGTAGCTGAAAAACACTGGAAACATGAGCCACAAAACAGCATAGAATATGATTAAGTCTACATCACATGGGATCACCTATTACCAACAGTTCAAAAGATAGATGCTAGAAAACCAGATTTAGTGGTCCATGAAAAGAAGACAAAAGTAGCATTGATCATTGAAATTGCCACACCCAGTGACTGCAGTGTCTTACATACAGAGAAACACAAAGTCATAAAAATGCCAGGATTTGTAGGCAGAAACTAGGGCAATGTGGAATGATACCCGGATAGCTCCCTTATTAGTAGGAGCAACAGGTCTTACAAAAAAGAATTAAAAAAAAAGAAAAACAAGCCAAGAAGAAACTTTGCAGTGTGGAAGGTGTGATCACTTCCTAGTTCACTTAATAAAACTCGAACTGTAAAATAAAACTTTAAAATGTATGCTACAAAATAATCAAATATAAAATAGTAGGTAGTCCACAGCTGAGTTAAACATGGACTGTCTTTTACTGAAACACACAAACAAGAGATCCTAGTTGAGTGTAATGAAAAGTGTCAAAAACATTCCTTGTTTATATATAATCAGGTTATTTGGAGGAAGGGAGTGGTTACAGAGGGTGGTTCTGTTAAGAGCAATAAAAGCATTAAAATCATTCCTTTAGGCAAGTCCCCCTTCCTTCTTAACACCACATTATAATCAGAGACTATGCCAACTAAAACTGAATACAGAAAGCTAGAGACAAATGACAGCTGAAGACAAGTTTATTAACACTTTGTATAGGCTACCCAACTAATCAAAACTTTATTAAGAAACAAATGAAGTAAAAAAATGACTGACTAACAAAAGAGTTACTAGTAGACATCTACCAGAATAAATGTTAATAAATGTGCAACTTTTAACAAAGATCTCTTTCGTATCAAATAAATACTTCATCAGGTTTGTGTGCCAAAAACAAGTCCTAATATGAATTAATGTATATAGACATACAACTGAAAACCTAAAATTTACAGTCAGATGGTGGTGCTGCGGTAGCGTTGTTGCCTCACAGCAAGACGTTGTCCCGTTTGATTCTCAGCTAGAGCATCTTCTGTGGAGACATGCGTGAATGGGTGTACCTTCGTTGAAGGTTGTGCGTTAGGGACGGCAACTCAGCACGTAAAAATCAACTGCCAATCATTAGCGGAACGGAGTTCCGCTGTGGCGACCCCTGACCGGGAAAAGCCAAAAGACACAACAACAACTTTGGTATGTTACCAGTACATGTAACTCCATACAAATTGCAGGAGGAGTCATTTCTTTGCACATTGCGGGTGCTGTGAAGAGCACTTCTGGCTAACATCAAAGATTGAAACAATACTAATTTCATGAATTTTAATTCATACTTTGACTTAGGAATGGGGTCCATTCCCGTCATGGTATTAGAAACCTAAATGACTTGTAGAAATTAAGATATAATATATGTAAGCTGTTTTGACTGCTGGGTTTTTACCCAGCTGTATGTTGTCTGCACAGATTCGCCATCTTGTTTTATAGTATGTTTTAATCATTTCCAGACGGCTGTTTATATGAAAATTTTAGGGCATCTGCTAACGTGTTCCTGGTGGAATGCAGAGGCATACTTTCAGTGCTGATTATATTGCTTTAACTGACTTAATGTCTTTTTTAGTTAATTTACTACCCTGTCTGCTACCCACATTTGTTGTAGACTCATTGCTAAACATGAACGTTTGTAACACAGGCTTGTGCTGTCATCATTGTGGTTGTTACTTCCGGAAGAAATGGTACTCGCTACTTGTTGTAGGACTGGTGGTGGTGAGATCTTGGGTGGGGCACATACAAAGCTGTTTTCAGACCTCAATGCTGGAAATAACCACCAAGAGGTAATCTGTTAAATGACAGAATAGAGTCTCTGTACCTATTGGCATCTGTGAGTATAAAGGCCCCACTCAGGTCAGTGAAGCACACACATTATCATAAATAAATGTTTACTCTTGTAGATTGAGGATGTTATGTAGTCCATCTCGCCTCCATTATTACGTGTGGGTTTGGACCCGATCCTCAGCTCCGACTCTGCCGCTTAGAAAGCTTGAAAACTTCTGATTGGCTCATGGCTCAGAGGTATCCCATGGTGCATGAGCACATTCCCCAGATCTCGTTTGCCGCGTATTCAGTCGGAAGCTTCTTTTGGTTGGCCGTGGCTAAGTGATTCTGTTCATTATTATTGCTGCTTATTAGGAGTTTTTTTGCTTCTTGTGTAGTTTTTCTGATTGCTGACAGTCTGTGACTACCGATTTGTGTCTTGAACCGGATTTGACTTATTGCTGTTTAAATTTTTCTTGGGCCTGTTGGCAGTTTGTGTGTGGTTCCCGTGAGTGTGTGTTTTTTGACTAGACCGTTTAACTTAGAGGTGTTAAGTTTGTCCCCTTTTTCTTTCTTGCACTAGGTTCGTTTAAGTTGGAGAACCTAGTAAAACCTTTTTAATTTTGTTGTGGGTGTTAGGGCTAGATCTGCTTAGGTCAGAGGATCTAGTTCCTCTCCTGTTGAGTGAGTGTGGTGTTTTTCTTTACTGCCATTATGTCCAAGGAACATAAAGAACATAAACAGTCAGGGTTTAAAAAGTGTACTAAATGTTTGCAAAAAATGTCCATCACCGATGGACATAGCATCTCTGTGTACTGCTTAGGGGCCATACATCTACAAGAAACTTGTCTCTTTTGTCATTCTTTTAGCCCTAGAGTACTCCAGGAACAGAAGAATAAGCTGATTTTAAAAGGCATGTTAAAACCTTCCTTCGAGGAAGACCTAGCCAGTTCTTCCTCCTCTGCTAGGTTGCAGTCTTCTAGAAAAGATAAGGGCATGACTTCTCCAGCCTCAACTTCTGTCTTTGAACCTCCACAGAAGTTACCAAAATCGGAGTTGGCCTCTGTCTGTTCGGCTCCACAGTCTTAGGGGCCGATTGAGATTTTGGACACGGACCCTGCAGTATCGGCACCAAGTGTTTCGGTGCCGATCACTAGCAGTCCTCTTCGGAGCCGGTCTACAGACATTCCACCGTTTTCCCCTACTCTAAAATCACCTATGTTGCAGAGAACAAGGTCACCTACACTTTCCTCCAGATCCTCCAGGAACTTATCTGAAGAAAACATTGAGAGCGTGGTGCTCAGACTCCTCAAGTCATCTGCCCTGCCAAAATTGTTATCGGCTCCGACCCATTCGGTCTCAGAGCCGACTCCTGCTACTGATCCTGCTCTCTTTCCTCCTCCAACCCAGATTGGGCCTTTGGAGCAGATATTGCCAGTACCGACTATAGTGGTGTCCTTGGCTTCAGCACCCGGTGTGGTTGTCTTGGAGCTGAGCTATGCTCCGACACTCTTGGCACCATCCGAAGTGTCTAGGGTCCAAAGCTCTTTGGTCGGCCCTGAGGGGGACACTTGGAATCTAACCTCTTCGGTGCCGAGTATTCCTCTTGGTGCATTGGCCCGAGTGAGCTCGGACCCCACATCGTTCTCGGAGCCAATTCTTTTGGAGCCATCGGTCCCTACGCTCTCTTTGGAGCTGGGGCGTCATTCGGAGCTAGAGGAATCGGTCTTCGTGAGGATGAGGAGCATGTTGGATAGTTCATTCTTCCCATGTAGAAGTACTGAAGCTATACTCCCTCAAGCGCCGACTACAGTCTCAGCATCCTCTCTCCCCGGGATGTCAGAGACCCACAGCCTCAGGACCCCCATTTGGGTGGCCCCCAATCTTCCGAGACCTCCCTAGAGGATCCCACTGAGGAGCCCCCTTAGAAGAGATCATGTAAGAGGAAGCATGTAGACTCCCCTGATGAGTCTGTCTCATCTGACACTGACCTCAGTGAGTCGGAAGGGTCCCCTAAGTCATCCGATGAAGATGTCTCCTTTGCAGACGTTTTGGAGGCGGCTGGCCCACCGTTACCCCATCGATGAGTCAGTGTATCTGAAGGCTTTCTGGTCTCAACCCTCAGCTTCATGGGTGTCTCCTCCATTTGATGAATTACTGGATCATGTGAGTCAGAAAGCATAGCAGACTCCTGATGTCATGGAACCAGTCCCTAGGAAGCCGAATAAATTTCTTTCTGCCCCTAAAGACAAAGAATTTTTATCCAAGGGCTTACTAGTTGATGCCATAATGGTGGCGGCCACTAAGAAGGAGCTAGCAGAGACTTCTTCTTCTATCCATCTGCCCAATAAGGAATCCTGAATGATAGGTAGGTACGGGAAGCGTATCTTCTCTTCAGCTGCTTTTACACTCCTCTCTGAAGTCTCGTAAAATGTGATAGTTCAGCGATCGATCTCCTAAAGGAGTTTGGAGATGCTCTTCAGGGTACCTCTACTGAAGCAGTCCCATCTACAGTGTCTGCTCAGTTGGCTACTCTCACATCCATTGTTAACTCCTCCATGCAGCTGATCTCATATGCAGCTGAAGGTGCGAGTAGGGCGGCGGGTTCAGGAGTCTGCGTCTATGCAACTTTGCTGAGCCTTTCAAGTCTACATTCACCAATGCCCCTGTGGACGGATCCTCTCTTTTTGGACCCAATGTGAAAGATGCCCTCACCAGGTGTGAACAGGAAGGAAAGACTCTCACTGCCGTGGGAGTCCGTTTTATCGTTCCTTCTAGACCTTACTCTAAAGGTCAGAAGAGTGGTAAAATGTGGTTCAAGAAATCACAGAGACCTTTCCAGGATACAGAGGGTCATTCCTCCTTCAGAGGCAGGGGATTAGGAAATAATGGTACACGTCACCCTAGAGGCAGGGGAGCCCACAATATCAGGGAGGTCGCGATTCCTTTTGTGACCGTCCCTATCAGCATTCTTGATGTGGAATGCGACTGTGCATCTCTGGAGCCAGTCGGGGGTCGCCATCCTTGTACCCAGAAGCCTGACTAAATCTCACTCGAGACAAGTGGGTACAAGACATTATCACCAGAGGTTACTCTATACCCTTTTCCCCTTCCACCTCACCCTCCCAAAAGGATCCCAGATGTACCACCCAATCACAGGGATCAAGCGGCTATAGAGATAAAAAAGCTGCTATTAAAAAGAGCCATCCAAAAAGTCCCAACAGACCAGACAGGATTCGGAACATACTCCAGGTTCTTTTTAGTTCCAGAAAGAACAGCAGACTGGAGACCCATCTTAGACCTCAGCAGGTTGAACGAGTATGTAAAGAAGTCCAAGTTCCAAATGGTCACGCTACAATCCATCTACAATCCATACTCCCTCTGTTAGGGAAAGACAGTTGGATGTGCTCAATAGATCTCCAGGATGCCTACTACCACATAATGATGGACAAAGCATCAAAGAGTTTTCTATGCTTCCGGCTGGGAGCCAATCATTAACAATTTAGGGCGCTGCACTTTGGTCTCACCACATCCCACTGGATGTTCACCAAGTGCATGGCAATAGTGACAGCTCATTTGAGGCATCAGGGAATGCAAGTCTTTCCATACCTGGACGATTGGCTCCTCACCGCCACCACCAGGCATCGTCTAGTTCAATCGAGAGATTCCACAGTCAAGCTCTGTTCCCAGTTGGGAATCTCTCTAAACTGGGACAAATCCTCAACTTTGCCCACTCAGTCTTTAACATTTATAGGAGCAAACATAGACACGGTTTCTATGATAGCCAGTCTACCTACAGACAGAATACAGAATCTTGTGCAGCAAATTTACAGGATACTTCCCCTTCGAAGAGTCGAAGCGAAGGTGGTGTTGAAGCTTCTTGGAGCAAGACCACATATGAGGATACTCCAGTGGCTCTTGTCATCCCAGTGGTCCTTTCAGCAGTTGCCTCTGCATCACCAGGTACTGATCACAGATTCTTGCAAAAAGGATCTATGCTGGTGGATTCAGCCAGGTCATCTTACCACAGGGACTCCCTTTGTATGACACCAACCCGTTGCCACTGTGACCACGGATGCCTCCCAGATGGGGGGGGGGGGGGCATTATCTTTGCAGGACTGTCCAAGGCACATGGCAAGATCAAGAGGCCCATCTGCATATCAGTGTCCTAGAGATGAGAGCAGTGCTTCTAGCGTTGCAAGCACTTCATGACTTTCTCCCTGTAGGGACGATAGCTATCCATATCAACAACATGTCTGTGGTTTGGTATCTAAACAAACAAGGGGGAAACAAATCATACCCTTTATGTTGAGAGGCCCTGTGAGTTTGGAATTGGGTGATTTCTTCCCAACGCTTTCTCATTGCAATGCACATCCTGGGGACTTCCTACGTAATAGCGGACAAGCTAAGCAGGACAATATTGTTACCTCACGAATGGTCCTTACCAGAAAGTAGCCCATCTGATCTTCCACAAGGGGGGACAACCCTGCTCCGATCTCTTTGCTAGCCCCATCAACACCAAATGCAGCACCTTTTTCTCCCTCATCCCTTCTCCCGGAGAGTCTCCAAGAGATGCACTTGTCCACGATTGGCCCCCGGGACTCCTTTATGCTTTTCCTCCTTTTCCACTCATTCCCAAGGTCATACAGAAAGCAATGTTGTTGGGAAGCAAGATGATCCTCATCACTCCTTACTGGCCTCATCAGATGTGGTTTCCTTTTCTCGAGCCTCACCTGTTAGACTATGCATGTACGCTGGACCCAGTGCCAGACCTCTTGACACACATGTCACGTTCTCTTCACCCCAGTCTCCACACTCTCAAACTGACAGCATGGCTGCTCCAGTTCCGTCACTAGTCGGGCTTCATGATCTGTCTCCAGCTGTAACCTATATTATTATTACCTGTTCTCACAAGCCTTCAACTAGAAAATTGTATCACAGTAAATGGAAGAGATTTTCTATATGGGCACACAACAGAGAAGTTGATCCATTTACAGCTCCCATTACTATTGTTTTACTGTTCCTTTCAGAACTCTTTCACCAGGGTTCAGTGGCTGCTACATGAGTTCAGCTAGCAGCAATATCTAATTTTCATGCTGGGATTAATGATTCTAGTCTTATGTCTCACAAACTGTGCAAATCTTTTCTTAGGGGTTCCATGATGTGAAGACCTCATGTTCAAGACCCCATTCCTCCCTGGGATCTGAATCTAGTCCTGTCTAGACTTAATTTGCCACCCATTGAACCAGCTCATAGTTGTCAGTTGAAATTCCTGTCTTGGAAGACACACTTTCTGGTGGCAATAACCTCAGTTAGACGAGTTTCTGAACTACAAGCCCTATCAGTTAAACCTCCATATTTAATTTTTCACAAAGACAGGGTTTCTCTCCGGACCAACCCTTCTTTTATTCCTAAAGTCTGTTCTCAATTTCACTTAAACCAAGCAATTGAATTGCCAGTGTTCTTCCCTAATCACACCAGTAAAGCAGAGTATACATTCCTCCAATTGGATGTGCACAGGCAACTGCGTTTCTATCTCCACAGGACCAATGGATTTAGAAAATCAGAACAGCTGTTCGTTTCTTTTGCTGAGGCGAGAATGGGCTTGCCAGTTTCTAAGGTCACACTATCGAACTGGATCTCTAGTTGTATTTCCTTTATTTACACTTCTCAGGGAAAGGAGTTACCCTTTAAAGTTAACGCGCATTCCACCAGGTCCTTTTCTACTTCTGCTGATTTCCAAGCCAGGACACCTATTGATAGTATTTGTGCAGCAGCAACATGGGCTACCCCTCATACCTTCATTTCCCATTATAAATTGGATTTAACTTCCAGGGGTAGAGCTTCGTTTGGTTCCACGGTACTCAGGAGTATCTTCCAGTGAGCCACCCATTCAAGATGCTAGGGACGCTGTCCCACATGTAATAATGGACGCGAGATAGGACTACATAACATAAAGACGTTATGTACTCACCAGAACATTCCATGTATGTAGTCCATCTCACCGAACATTATTATAAACATAAAGAAGTTATGTACTCACCATAATGTTCCATGTATGTAGTCCATCTCGCCGAACATTATTACAAACATAAAGAAGTTATGTACTCACCATAACGTTCCATGTATGTAGTCCATCTCACCGAACATTATTACAAACATAAAGAAGTTATGTACTCACCATAACGTTCCATGTATGTAGTCCATCTCGCCGAACATTATTACAAACATAAAGAAGTTATGTACTCAGCATAACGTTCCATGTATGTAGTCTATCTCACTGAACATTATTACAAACATAAAGAAGTTATGTACTCACCATAACGTTCCATGTATGTAGTCCATCTCACCGAACATTATTACAAACATAAAGAAGTTATGTACTCACCATAACGTTCCATGTATGTAGTCCATCTCGCCGAACATTATTACAAACATAAAGAAGTTATGTACTCACCGTAACGTTCCATGTATGTAGACCATCTCGCCGAACATTATTACAAACATAAAGAAGTTATGTACTCACCATAATGTTCCATGTATGTAGTCCATCTCGCCGAACATTATTACAAACATAAAGAAGTTATGTACGCACCAGAACGTTCCATGTATGTAGTCCATCTCACCGAACATTATTACAAACATAAAGAAGTTATGTACTCACCATAACGTTCCATGTATGTAGTCCATCTCGCCGAACATTATTACAAACATAAAGAAGTTATGTACTCACCATAACGTTCCAAATATGTAGTCCATCTCACCGAACATTATTACAAACATAAAGAAGTTATGTACTCACCAGAACATTCTATGTATGTCGATCTCACCGAACATTATTACAAACATAAAGAAGTTATGTACTCACCATAACGTTCCATGTATGTAGTCCATCTCACCGAACATTATTATAAACATAAAGAAGTTATGTACTCACCAGAACGTTCCATGTATGTAGTCCATCTCGCCAAACATTATTACAAACATAAAGAAGTTATGTACTCACCATAACGTTCCATGTATGTAGTCCATCTCACCGAACATTATTACAAACATAAAGAAGTTATGTACTCACCATAACGTTCCATGTATGTAATCCATCTCACCGAACATTATTATAAACATAAAGAAATTATGTACTCACCAGAACGTTCCATGTATGTAGTCCATCTCGCCGAACATTATTACAAACATAAAGAAGTTATGTACTCACCATAACGTTCCATGTATGTAGTCCATCTCGCCGAACATTATTACAAACATAAAGAAGCTATGTACTCACCATAACGTTCCATGTATGTAGTCCATCTCGCCGAACATTATTACAAACATAAAGAAGTTATGTAGTCACCATAACCTTCCATGTATGTAGTCCATCTCACCGAACATTGTTATAAACATAAAGAAGTTATGTACTCACCATAACGTTCCATGTATGTAGTCCATCTCACTGAACATTATTACAAACATAAAGAAGTTATGTACTCACCAGAACGTTCCATGTATGTAGTCCATCTCACCGAACATTATTACAAACATAAAGATGTTATGTACTCATCATAACATTCCTTGTATGTAGTCCATCTCACCGAACATTATTACAAACATAAAGAAGTTATGTACTCACCAGAACGTTCCATGTATGTAGTCCATCTCGCCGAATATTATTACAAACATAAAGAAGTTATGTACTCACCATAACGTTCCATGTATGTAGTCCATCTCACCGAACATTATTACAAACATAAAGAAGTTATGTACGCACCATAACGTTCCATGTATGTAGTCCATCTCGCCGAACATTATTACAAACATAAAGAAATTATGTACTCACCAGAACGTTCCATGTATGTAGTCCATCTCACCGAACATTATTACAAACATAAAGAAGTTATGTGCTCACCATAACGTTCGATGTATGTAGTCCATCACGCCGAACATTATTACAAACATAAAGAAGTTATGTACTCACCATAACGTTCGATGTATGTAGTCCATCTCGCCTAACATTATTATAAACATAAAGAATTTATGTACTCGCCATAACATTCCATGTATGTAGTCCAGCTTGCTGAACATTATTACAAACATAAAGAAGTTATGTACTCACCATAACGTTCCATGTATGTAGTCCATCTCGCCGAACATTATTACAAACATAAAGAAGCTATGTACTCACCATAACGTTCCATGTATGTAGTCCATCTCACCGAACATTATTACAAACATAAAGAAGTTATGTACTCACCATAATGTTCCATGTATGTAGTCCATCTCGCTGAACATTATTACAAACATAAAGAAGTTATGTACTCACCATAACGTTCCATGTATGTAGTCCATCTCACCGAACATTATTACATAACATAAAGAAGTTATGTACTCACCATAACGTTCCATGTATGTAGTCCATCTCACCGAACATTATTACATAACATAAAGAAGTTATGTACTCACCATAACGTTCCATGTATGTAGTCCATCTCGCCGAACATTATTACAAGCATAAAGAAATTATGTACGCACCAGAACATTCCATGTATGTAGTCCATCTCACCGAACATTATTACAAACATAAAGAAGCTATGTACTCACCATAACGTTCCATGTATGTAGTCCATCTCACCGAACGTTATTACAAACGTAAAGAAGTTATGTACTCACCAGAACGTTCCATGTATGTAGTCCATCTCGCCGAACATTATTACAAACATAAAGAAGTTATGTACTCACCAGAACGTTCCATGTATGTAGTCCATCTCGCTGAACATTATTACAAACCCACCCACCAGCCCCCTTCCTGGAGGATCTGGAAACAAGTTTTTCCTTTTCTACAGTGGTTTATACCATAAAGGGTGCCTTTATTACAGTTTATTCTTTCGGACCTTTGTCCTTTTTCTGACTTACTCTGATAGACTAGTAGCAAACAAGATCTGGGGAATGTGCTCATGCACCATGGGATACCACCTAGCCACGAGCCAATCAGAAGTTTTCAGGCTTTCTAAGCGGCCGAGTCAGAGCCGAGGATCGGCTCCGAACCCACACGTAATAATGTTCGGCGAGATGGACTACATACATGGAACGTTATGGTGAGTACATAACTTATTTTTTTATACTTGTTAAATCTGTTAGGATTAGGTGATTCATATGGCAGCTTAATGCAGAGGCTTGAGACCAAAATGCTAGTAAGCTACATCATGTAGTCATGGGTTTGAGTCTTTCTGTCTTCATTTGCATAATTTTTATTTCTGAGCAAGTCCGTTTTCTTGACAGTTATAGTGTTCAACTCTTACCCCATAAGTAAATGTACTAAATGAGTGTGTCTTATCAGGATGATTCTTTGCAGATTAAACACATTTTGTTTTGGGGGGTATTTGTGCTCTAAGCTGATGCCGTCTCCCAGCACCACCTTCTGCTTCCTTGGTAACCATTTTAGTTACAGTGTTCCATTAATGTCTTGTTACCTTTACCAGGATCCAAAAACACAGAAACCAAGGCCCAAGGCATTCAAAGGTTCAAACTGCTCTTTAATTCACTTCAGTAAAACTTTGTTAAAATCCAATTGTGCAAATGTACCGAAAAAATATATAAAAAACAATATTTCCACAAGCGCTTTCGTCTCTGACCATTCAGAGACTTTATCAAAGTATAAAAACAAGCACAGCATAGACTATTTAAATATCCCCTGCCCACCATTGTCATCCAGTATGAAACATTGTGTATAACCATGTTAAAGTAACACTAACTTCCCTTTTAATAATAAAAGAACCTAGATACCACATGGCATTCCTAATAAAAATATTCACATGTGGTATTTTCTTCTCGACAACAATTTATTCATCTTTCAAGTGCCTTTAATTTTAGAAAACATACCAAGAAAAAGTGTCATTAAGTCCTGGCCATTGAGTTGCATTTGTCTGTAATTGCCATAATGCTTCCTAGTTTTCAAGTTGTAATGGCCAAGGACCACTTCTTGGGTCAAGCTGTAAGGGCTCAATTATAGTAAACTTAAATGTATGTCCAGAAAATGAATTGCAGTGTTTCACCAAGGCATTAGTATTTCTATTCAATCTGACATCGCTTATTTATTTATTTATTTGTTTATTTATTTATTATTTATTAGCAGTTAGTTAACCAGGATAGTCCATTGGGCCAATAAGAACCCATTTTCAATGGAGTCCTGGGGAGAAAAGCTCCAAAACAAAGGTTGCAAAAAGATTACAGCAATTTACAATTTCAATCATTTGTAGGTTCAAGACAAAGCTTCAAAACAATGGTTACCAAAAGATTCAGCAGTTTACAATTTCAGTCATTTGTGGATTCAAGACAAAGATTAAGCAGTTACAATGCAATTTTTAGGTTTCATTTTGTAGAAAAACAAAACATTGCTGTAGTAAATATACAGTTTATTGAAATGGAATAGTAGAATTTGAGAATGATAAGAGGTTATTTACAGTTGGCTTATTATTTGGTGTCTGGTAATATATGATGTAGTTGCCTGTAGGAAGTGGAGAATAGGCTATGAGGGGTGGGAGCAGGAGCATTCCCACGTGGATGTTAGAGATGTGAGTGCAGTTGTTGTGTCTTTCGGCTTTTCCCGGTTAGGGGTCGCCACAGCGGAACTCCGGTCCGCTAATGATTGGCAGTAGATTTTTACGTACCGAGTTGCCAGCTCTGACACACAACCTTCAACGAAGGTATGCCCATTCACGCATGTCTCCATGCAGAAGACGCTCTAGCTGAGAATCAAACCGGACAGCGTCTTACTGTGAGGCGACAATGCTACTGCAGCACCACCACCGCAGTAGATGTGAGTGCAGTCATTTTTTTTAAAAGCAGGGAGGTTGGTGGTGATACGGATGAAGGGAGGGAGGGAGTTCCATAGGCGTGCCAGGGCAAAGGACAAGAGGTTTTGTCCTGGAGAGCGAAGGGATTTGTACATATGTTCATAAATACGCCATTTAAATTTTCTTTCTGTTTTCCCTATATAGAAAACAGGACATGTCATACAACAGGCACAGTACACTACTTTTTCTGTTTGTCATGAGCATCACTTGTTTAAATATATGATCACCCCATTTATAACGAAAGAAGAACCCTCCATAATGTAACTACAATAGTTACACATACCACATTTGGCCATATGGCCCAGTTTATAACCAGCAGTCTTTGATTCTAGAATATTTTTCAAACATCGCCCTTTCCTGTACACTATGGTAGGTTTCACATCAACGGACTTTATCGTTACAAGAAGGTACAATCACCCAAGTTTTCTGTATAATGTCCGCTGTCTGTCTGCCGGTCATATTATAAGTTGTAATAAAAGCGGACTGACATTTGTCATGTTTCATCTCATTCTGTACCCCAGGAACTTCATTTGACCCCAAGTTCCCATCCGTAGGCTGTGTCTCAAGTGGGTCCATGCTATATACACTACTAGTCAAGTCAACTTCATTTTGGGACAGAATTGCCTTAAAATGGCCCCTTTCCCTTTTGTTGATGACCTCCAACATCACATTGTTGACTAAATTAAAAGGATAATCCCTCTTTAGGAACATATTTTTCAGTAAATCACATTCAATTAAGAATGCATCGAAACAGGACACCATTTGAGCAGCTCTCACAAATTGTCCCTTCACCACTGCTTTTTTCTGTTTATAGGGATGAGAGCTGCTGAAATGCAGAAAACTATTAGAATATGTCTCCTTCCGAAATATTTGTGACATAAACTGCCTAGAGAAATAATCCTTAGCATATTTGGATTTTAAATTAACTATCTCATTTTGATCAACGCAATGTGTAAACTTTAAAAAGGTGGTTGAGTTGTTTATAGAAGCCAAAAAGTCACCTATTTTATCAAAGGCGCCATCCTAAGAAATAAAAATATCATCCAAAAATCGGATATACATCTTGCAGTGTGAGTAAAATTTTATTTATTTATTATTTATTTATTTATTTACATTTGTTGACCGGGAAAGTCCGACTGGACACCGGTCCATTTTCAGCGGAGGCCCAGGGAGAAAAGCTCCACAATTAAAATATTATAGACATAGATAGTTACAGATGAAGAACATAGTACATTCAGTTGGCAACTAGCATCTGTGCCATCTGCGAAGTAAATAGCAGTCATTAACAATTGTTACAGTAAGAAGTTACTGCTGTATAATAAGTAGATAGGCATATAAGCATCAGATCTTGCTGTAATCTAAGGTAGTTGGTGGGGTGGAATAGGAATAGAGGGTAGATGGAGTGGGCAAAGTTAGAGGTGGGGGGGGTTACAAGGGCATAGCCAGCATGTTTTTAGGTGCGCTTTAAGTAAAGCTTTGAAGTGGGTGCATGATGGTACAGAGGTTATTATGGGGGGGAGGGCGTTCCATAATTTGGCTATAGTACTGGAGCATAGTGCTTCTCGAGCAGAGTTATTGGTTCTAGAAACCTGTAAGTGATTTTTGTTGCTGGATCGTAGTGGTCTGGTGGTGAGATAGGGTTGGAGTAGATTCTGGAGTGATGGGACTTTTAGTGGGTGGTTTACTAGTTTGTGGGCGAGTTGATACCATTGAAGGAGGTGAGGGAGTTCTAGCCAGGCCAGTTCAGCAGCAAGTGAGAGACAATGGTGACTGTGGTAGGATGCCCCAGTGGCAAATTTGGTGATTTTGTTGTAGCAGGTCTTGTGTTTATTTAGATTGCATTGCCTTAGGTTGGTATATATTGGAGAGGCATAAAGTAGGGTGGAGATAAGGTGCAAATTTGCAACCAAAATCCTTGCTGCTTTGGTGAGGAATTGCTTATTTCTGTATAAGGCTCCTAGTTATTTGTGGACTTTTTTATGGTCATGGATATGTGAATGTCAAATTTGAGATTGTCTGTTTCAATTCCTAGCAATTTGGTGTGATCTGTTGGGTGGATAGAGGTGTTGTCTTTTGCTGTGATGTTAGTGTTGTTTTGAGTATGTTTGGTGGGTTGGAAGATAAGAAGTTTAGTTTTGTTTGGGTTGAGTATTAACTGGGTATCGGATAACCAAGTTTCAACAGAGGAAAAGGCATCCTGTGTGACCTTTTGCAGTTCGGGTAGGGAATGAGCTGAGCAGATGATGGTTGAGTCATCTGCGTATTGTATGAGTGTGCCATGTTTGGTGGCAGAGGCTAGATTATTGGTGAAAGTAGAGAAGAGTAGGGGTCCAAGGATGGATCCTTGGGGAACCCCTATAGACAGGTAGTTGGGGAGATATGTCATTCTGCCATACAACAGATAAGTGGTCAGACAGGTAACTCTGAAACCACTTGGTGACTGATTGAGAGAAGGATAGGTTATTCAAAACAGAGATGACTTTTGTGTGGGACCCTGTCGAATACTTTAGATAGGTCTAGGAAAGTAGCAGAGGAGAGATGGCCATTGTTTTTATGCTGAAGGTTAATGTTAGTAAAGGAGAATAAGGCAGTGGTGGTGCTGTGGTTTGGTCGGAAGCTATGTTGAGTATTGGAAAGGAGGTTGTTAGTAAGGAGGTAGTCTGAGACCTGAGAGTGAATGCATCTCTCTAGTATTTTGGAGAGTGGAGAGAGAATAGCTATGGTGCGGTAATTGGTTAGTTCTGTGGAGGGGAATTATGTGTGATATTTTCCATAGTGTAGGGATGTAGCATTCTGACAGAGATCGGTTAATCAAGACTGATACTGGGTAGGCTAGGGCATCAGCTGCAATTTGTAGGTATTCACTTGGGAGGTTGTCTGCTGCTAATTTGGTGGGTTTTAGTTAAGAGTTTTTTTATGTTGGCAGTAGGAGTAGCAGAAAAAGAGAAGACAGTGGGGAGATTACTAGTTGAAGGTGTGGGGTGGAGGAGAGGGGTATTGTGTTGTCTAGCTAGTGATAGTACGGTTTGTGTGAAGTGTGTGTTGAATGAGGTAGCAATATTTTCTGAGGAGTGGGGAATGTTAGGTGGAGAGGTACTGATTTTACCTGGGTGGAGGATGGAGTTTATGGAGGACCAGAACTGTTTAGGGTTGTGTTGGGAGGAGTTAAGGGCAGATTAGTAGTATTGGATTTTGTCCTGCTTTATTAGCTCTTTAACTCTATTGCGTAGTTGTGTTTATATTACACTGTCGAAAAATCAAAATTTCGACAGCGTAATGATCGCCACGAAAATGTAGAAACCCCCGAACATCGAACACACAAAAAAACCCCCCCACCTAAACACAACACAAATTGCTCTATGCAGGGGGGCAAGCCCCCCCTGCACCCCCCCACACACACCCTACTTAAATATACCAACTCCGAGATCGCACTACATTGAAGTAAATGGAAATCTCCCCTTACGGAGATTTCCGTTTACATGCACGATGACTTTCGCTTTTGACATTTTGGTGCCGACAATATCAGCTTCGATATTGTCGGCCTTCGACAGGATGAAGTGGACCCCCGTAGTTCTAGGAATGTCTGTCTAGCTGAGGGGGTTTGCCATGGGGAGGGTTGGGCTTTGGATCTGGAAAGTCTTCTGGGGGCGTGGTTATTTAGGATACTCAGAATGGTAGAACTGAAAACTTCATCTGCGTCATCTAGGATGAGGTACTTTAGAGGATGCCAGTTACATTTTTTGAGGGATGAGATGAATGTGAGTGGGTTAAAGTTTTGTTTTTTTTATGTATTGAAGGTAGATGACAGGTTTAGCTTGGTATAGGTATTTTTTGAGTAGGAATGTTGGGGAGTGATCACTGAGGCTATCCGATAGGCAGCCTGCTGTATAAGACTGGGGGCTCTTGCTGACTAGCATCCAGTCCAGGGTAGAGTGTTTGTTGGAGTTTTTATTTATCCTGGTTGGTGACTCGACTAGTTGGGTGAAGCCATGAAGGTTTAGATGATGGGTTGGATGGTTGCCAGAACAGGATTGCCAGTCAGTATTGAAATCACCTAAAATTATGGTCTCTTGGCGGAGATGGCGGGTAGTCCAGCTGAGGAGGTTTTCTAGTGGAGGGATATTTTGCCCAGGTGTGGGAAGTAGCATCCTATTATGTTGATGGTTTTATTTTGAGGTTGGTATACATTATTTCTTCATTGTCAATTTGGGGAGCTGATGAGTTTAGGATCTGGATGTTTAGATGCTGTTTAAATGTTTTAGCTATACCACCTCCTTTCTTGTTTAGCCGGTCTAGTCTTAGTATGTTGTAACCATTATGGAAGATTTGCTCACTGGTAATGTGAGGTTTTAGCCAGGTTTCTGTCAGGATGACTATATCTGGGGAGTACAAGTCTATGGTGACATGGAGTTTTGGTGGACTTTGTTGGTTATACTTCTGATATTTAGGCTTAACAGAAGGTCACTTGGCTTTCTACTGGCTGTGATTTGGGAGAAGTTGTGGTTATTAGTCTGATTATAAGGAGTGGGGTTGGAGATGGAGGGGCCGGGGTTGTGGTAGTTGTCTCCACTGAGGGCTAGTTTTGATATGCATGAGGTTATTAGTGTTATCAAGTTGTGAAAGAGTTTGCATATTAGGGAAACTTTATGATTGTGTTCTGTGGGTAATAGGTATGGTGGGAGGGTTATTTTGTTAATTTGTAGGGATGCTTTTTGTTTGAGTGATGTAGTTGATAGAATATGTGGGGGGTGCATAGGGATGGTTCTTCAGTTGGTGGGAGAGGAGCAGAGTGAGGGTGAGTCATGAGTGGTGGTGTGTCTAGTAGTACAGTGGAAGTGGTTGAGTGGGGGAGTAATGGAGTTTTGGTGAGATGTAAGATATGCAAGGAGACTGCATGCAATGAGTATAAGTATGGTATGCTTATCCATGTTAGCTGAGGAGGAGACATAGTTGTGGAAAGATGGTGGAGTTAGAGTTGGAACTAGTGTTATGGTTGGTGGTTAGAATGATGGGAGGGGTTTGTATTTGTAATAAAGGTAGGACCACCGGGGGCGGGTGGGTATTGGGAGCAGGGTGTAGAGCGAAGCAGGCAGAGACCCTGTTAGTTGCTCTTAGGAGGGGTTGTAACAATCAGGTAACAGAGTATACTGATAAACTGTGTTGTTGGAGAATCAGGTAGGTACCCTGTTTTTCCACGGACTATCTGTTGGCTGTGCCCAAGTTTAAGTAGTTTAAGTGCGCTTTATGGCAGGGCTGAGCATATAGTGCTCAAAGGGTTGTATTAAAATAACTAAGCAGCTGTCCATCTTGGCGAAATGCTTCCCTAGTATGGGTCATATACAAAACAGGCAGGCTGGCAGAAAATAGTTAGAAATAGCAATAAATTATGGGCTTTGTCTTACATAGTCGCAAAGCACGTTCATAAGGCTTTGGGGCTCTTTCAGCCCAGTATTTCCTTGAGTTTAAGGTTTCCACAGTTGCTGTTGTAGGAAGGAAATTGACCGCGTGCTAGCAGTAGGGAAAGGTGTCCTGCAGGGAGGTAGAGAAGAAGGCTTGGTTACTAAGAGCGGAGAGAAGTGTAAGTCAACACGTGCAGTATGTACGTACACCCCTTATTAGCTTTAAAATAATTTACACAGGTAAGGCAGTATGCATGAATCACAGAGTTAAAAACACTTCACTTACACTATATCCACTACAGGCAGCAGTCACTAGATTCCTTTGAGCACCATTTACTGGCAGTAAAATCTATAAAGGGCGTTGTCGCCAAACAGAGTTTTTGTAGATACAGAGTTTAATCAAACCTAGCAACAATTGTGAAGCACGGTTACCATTAGAACCAGCTAGTCAGTGTATATCCAAGCTCAAATGTAGTAGGACTAAGCATGGAGTACAACTTGGTTATAGCTACACAGTATTTAAACTAAATTGAGGTCAGCTATTAGATCAGGCAGTACAGCAGCAGTACTACACACTCTCTATCAGGTTTGATACAGATAACACATTTAACACTGCAGTATACAAGCCATTTCCTAAATAATGTAATATGGCTATTGGTTTGGCGGCTCAGAATTAATTATTAAGCAAACGCTAACAGAAGTAAACAGTTAAGAATCCCTGGCAGCGATTAAATAAACGCGAAGTAAAATGATGATTCAAATAGATATTTTCTCTCCCACTGCAACGTGACTATATTGGCATATAACCTTCCACATGGTGAACCCATGGCTACACCCTCTGTTTGGATATAGTACTCGTTTTCAAAAAAAAAAAATACAATTATTTTGAAGTACTAAATCAAATAATTGTTCATACATGTTAATAGTAGGTTGGGGAATACCCTTGTCTGTTAAAAATTCACAGATCCATTCCAAGCCTGTGTTGTGGGGTATCACGGTATATGGGTTTTTCACATCAGTAGTGATGAAGAACCCTGTCTCTAAAAATGCAAGATTGTTAATCCTGTCTAAAAAATCCCATGAGTCTTTATACAACTTTGTCATCTACCAGTAGTAGTTTAAGCTTGATGTCTACAAATTTTGCCAAGGAATAAGTTATAGAGCCCCTTCCATCAACAATAGGTCGCATAGGGGGATTCGACAGACTTATATGCATTTTGGGCACACCAAAAATAGTTGGAATCTTAGGTTGAGCCATAGACATAAAATTAAACTCCTCTATAGAGATAGAACCCTCAATAAATAAGTTGTTTAATTCGGTCCTAATTCTCCTATAGGTACCGTTTAGTTCATTCAGTGATATTTTCCTGTAAGCATCATCACACAGCAATTTCTTCATTCTTAAACTGTAGTCCACATTGTTTCTCACCACCATACCGCTACCTTTATCGAGCTTGATGAATCTTACATCCCTACTGTCCTTTAACTTGGTCAAACCTTTTAGTTCTTCCTTCCTCAAATTTGGGGTACCCCAAATTCTAGAGATGTTTCTTATGTCAATTTCACATAGTCTGTCAAACAGTTGTAAAGAGGGGTGTATACGTGGGTTAAACGTGCTGGAAATATGCAAAGGATTACTGACGTATTCAACGGAAAGAAAAAGAATATTAAAATTTAATTACCTTATGAAATATTTTAGGTCAATTAAAGTATTAGCTACATTACATCCCTTGGCTGGTACAAAAGTCGTACCCTTAGACAACAAATCCCAGTCTATCACATTCATATTCAAAGATGAAAAATTAACAACATTAAAGTCCCCTTTTGTGTTTTTCAATGTAATGCATAAGTCACTGCTATCCTCTTCCATCCTTAATTGCGACCTCAATAGCCTCCTCTCCGGTTGCCCCTCTGGTAAGGTGCATAACCTCCTCGACCCCTGTTCCCCGAATGCGTCTCTTGTAAAGGAGTCTCCCTTTTGTATCTGTCCATGAGTCGCTCGGACCTCCTTAGGGGTGGGTATTCCTCGTTGAATAAAAGAACCTCTTCGTTGTTGTTAGTAGTTGGTTCATTAAAGTTATACCCACTCCCCCAAGCCTGGGATTTAGGAGGTTCGGGATAGACCGTGTTATTCCTGTATTGTGCCCAGTCTCTTTCTATTTTTTTAAGTTTCCTATTTTTAATGATATCAATCAGATGCTCAATGCTCCTGAAGATATGGTTATATTCAAAAACATTGTTTTCGTGGGCCATATCCTCTACTATTTTCTTGTCAAGTTCTGTGGCTTCACTCATTAACCTAATGATAGCGTCCTTATGTTTGACAACTAGCTGCATATACTCGGAGCCATGTCTGACAAACATTGCCAATAATTCTTTATGTAAGCCTTTATTTAACAGAAGTCCAGTAGGGAAAGACCACATGCAGAATCCTTTAGGTACCAGTCTAAGTATTGTCAAGTTGCATTTTTTTAATTTTTAAAAGTAAATAATCTAGCTTCTGCAGATTATCCGGATATGTAGTATTACTTACAGCTTCTTCGCCCATCACTCTGGGATTATTCTCCAACCATTCGTTCATTATGAAAGGCCGATGTGATGTAGTTACCCTTCCATGCATTCCATTATTGGTTTCGCTGTTCCCAGCTTGGGAGACCATATAACCATTAACCTCCTCCCTGGTTGTTCAGATTTAAGTCACCACCACCACACTTGTAGTGTGTATTGCTGTTGATGTTCTTCATGTTTCACTGTTGCAGTCATTACATTTGGGTAATCTGCTGGCAGGTTGCCCTCAGTCGGCCTGAATTCCAAAGTCTTGGGTCCTGCGTCGGTTGCTGGCTTCTCTTCCATGGCGTCAGGTCCTCAGGGATATAAAACATGCAGCCAACGCCATTTTCTTTAGTCTTTCTTGCCGCACGGTGCCCGAAGCAGAAGCATTTTGCAAGTGCCGGTCGGCCGACTACTGAAATATTTGAGTTTGAGTTTCAGAACCGAAGCCTTCACTAAAGCCAAGTACCCTGTTGGGGAAACTTTTTTTCCTTGCTCCATACCGATGTCAGAAAAAGTTAGTAATTGTATTACTTGTGGGAAGCAAATACCTCATAAGGATTTCCATTTATACTGTATTCCTTGCCTAGGCCCTTATCACGACATGCCTGGCTGTCGGTTTTGTGCTAGATTTAACCAACGCACTATTAAGTGTTGATATATTTTTGCCTCAAAATATTTTGGAAACAGATTTAACTACCCAGAAATGTTGTCGGATAGCAATCCAACTACCGGAGTACATAAAAAACGCAAAGAAAAGGACAGAGAAAGATGGTCTGGATCCAAAACTGACAAAGCTTCTCCTAAGCCAGTCGTCGGTTCGCAGCCCCTGATACCCACTACTTTCAAGTCACAGGCCCCTACCGACTCCCATGTGGAGTCCGGCATGCCGCGAGATGCTCAAAGTATTGGACTGACGGATGTATCTCCCTCGGATGGGTCCCGAGCCGCTGAGCAGGCACCGGCTTCTGAGGGTGTATTCAGGCCTCAACATTTGTACATCAAACCGACGACAGCTGCAAAACCAAAGACAAAAGCAACTTCTAAAACTAAAAAACTGACACATAAGCCACGTGCACAGGCCTCTATGCCTAAAAAACAGATGATCCAAATGGCCGAAGACCCTATTACCTTGATCAGGGGTAACCATCCCCCCTCCAGATAAGAGGCCTAGGCAAGACACTGATTATGAATCTTCAGATCAGATTTCTATTTCTTCTGATTCCTCTTCTGATCAGGAATTATCTATACCTCCCTGTGAGGATTCTGATGCAGAGGAGTCTATACCATCTGCATCACCTCCTGAGGATTATTAATTTGGAGAAACCTTGCATACTTTGAGGGAGTATTTTCACTGGGAGAGTCAAGATTTCTCAGAATCAAAAAAGAGGCTCAGGGATTTCCTCCTTCTCCCTCAGCACAGGCCTTTAGCCATTCCCCCTGTTTTAGACATTGTGGATGATGTGTTTTCGGAGTCGAGCTTGACCCCTGACTCCTTACCTCCGACCCCCAGTAAGCCTGACGGATATTACAGGGTCCCTGACTCACATAAATTTTTGTTTAGAAACCCTGCTGCTGATCCTGGAACTATTTCACAGGGTCCAAAGGGAGTTAAGGCCTCAACAGCAAAAAATCCTACCCCCTTTGACAGAGATTCAAGGGCACTGGATAGATGGGGAAAAAAGGTTTATACATCTGCTACCTTGGCAGTTAGGACCTTAAACTGTCAATTTCATATGCTCAAGTATCGACAACGTGTTATGGGATTCCTGAAACAGAAAATGATGTTGATTTCTGAATGTGCAGAAAATAAAGAATTGCAGGAATTATTGCATGCTGCTGAACAAGTTGAAAAGCATACTTTGCAATGTGGTTTTGATTCCTTAGAGGCCTTCTGCAGGGCCGCAGTTACTGGATCTGTGATTAGGAGGCATGCCTGGTTAAAGGAACAAAATTTGCCTGATCATGTTAAAGCTAAATTGCTAGATGCACCTTTACAGCATGATACTCTGTTTGGTATTAAGGCAGAAGAGGTTTTAAAGAAAATGGAAGACAAAGCTAAGTCTATGCAAACTGTGAAAGACTTCTTACAAGTGCAGCCACCAAGATTCAGTAGACACTGGCCTACAAAAAATTGGTCCTTTCCTGTGTCAGACAGAGCTCAAAGGGGCAAATCCAGATGCCCTAAGGGTTCCAGATACGAGGCGCAAGATTCATACAGGTCAAAGCAATGGGGCGCTTCTACCTCCAAAACTGGAGGAGATAAAGCGCAAACCTACAGAAAACAGTCCCAATGACTTCTCTCTGCCTGCACCAAACACTTACCTTTTGACAGCACACTTAGGGGGATAAATTAACACTTTTTGCTCAAAATTGGCAGTTAATAACTCTGGACAAGTGGGTACTAAACATAGTATCACAGTGATACAGGTTCCATTTCTATACTCTGCCAATGGCACATGGTTGGCCAGATATGCCAAAAAATCAATGGGCAGAGGCACAGAAACAGTTTGTCCCTCATGGATATGGGGGCCATTCGGCCAGTACCAGAACAGGAAAAAGGGCAAGGTTTTTACTCAAGACTGTTCTTAGTACCCAGAAAGGACAAGGCCTGACGGCCATTACTGGATTTATCGATTTTGAACACATACCTGGACATTCCAAAATTCAAAATGCTGACTTTGCAGCAGCTTCTGCCCATGCTGGGCAAGAATGCTTGGCTCTTGACATTAGACCTAAGAGAGGCATACCTGCATGTCCCAATAAGACAATCGTGCAGAAGATACCTCAGATTCAAGGCTGGCTTAACGCATTACCAATTCTGTGCACTGCCCTTTGGCTTATCTACTGCTCCCAGGATCTTTACAAAGTGCCTGGCACCAGTAATTGCATTTTGCAGACAATGAAGTATTCAAATATATTCTTACTTGGACGACTGTCTCATTCAAGCAGAAAACAAGGACATTCTTCTTCAACACCTGGCATTTGTGAAAAGGCTTCTAACATGCCTAGGGTACACAGTAAACGAAAATAAATCACAACTGGTACCCTCTCAAAAGATAACATTCCTGGGTGCAAGCTTGAATACTACTGCCCAGATGGCTTGCCTCACGCCAGACAAGCAAAGGCAACTGACTACCTACTTCAAACTGATGGCAACAAAAACCCAGTTATATGCAAGACAGACTCTGCAGGTTTTGGGCTTCATGGCATCCTGCATCCTACTGATTCCATATGCAAGACTCATATGAGGAAACTTCAGTAGTGCCTAAAATGTTGATGGAGTCAACATTGTCACAGTCTGGAAACCATGATTCCTCTCATTCCCTGCCTACAGCAGGAGTTTCTATGGTGGGCAAAGGCATGTCACCAAAACATGGGACTGACCTTCACTACCCCCTCCCAGCCAAACCTTAACAACAGACGCATCAGATTATGCCTGGGGGGCCCACATGGCGGGAAGATGCATTCAGGGCATATGGACCCCAAAACAAATGCATCTACATATCAACAAGAAAGAGACGCTAGCTGTTCAAAATGCCCTAACAGCCTACAAGGACTTACTTCATCCAGGACAATTAATGATAAAGACGGACAACACCAGGGCCATGTGGTATATAAACAAGCAGGGGGGCACACACTCATACCCCCTTTGCAGATTAGCCATGACACTGTGGGACACAGCTTTGACTTACCAGGTACATATTCAAGCTCAATTCCTGCCAGGAAAGCAAAATACTCTGGCAGACGATTTAAGCAGAAATCTTATGGATCCCCACGAGTAGAAACTAGATCCACAAGTCTTCAGCATGATAACAAAGAAATGGGGGAGCCCAGACATAGATCTATGTGCCTCTCCTCAAAATTATCAATTGAAAAAATTCTGCACAAGGACTTATCACAGACAAGCATGGAAAGTGGATGCCCTATCCTTCAGTGTACGCCTTTCCCCCTCAGCCTCTTCTTCCCAAGGTCCTCCTAAAAGTCAGACAAGAGAAACCAAAGATGATACTAATTGCCCCGGACTGGCCCCGCCAATACTGGTACCCAATCCTAAGGGACTTGCCTCAATACCCAGCTTGGACCTTACCTCAAAGACCTCAACTACTGTCCTAGCAAAACAATCAGATCCTGCACAATCAACTCCAGACACTGAACCTGGCAGCATGGCTGATCATGTAGTTGTACAAGCAACACCTCTCAGTAAAGCTGTGATGGATGTCATTTTGGAAGCCAGAAGGCCTAGTACTAGAAAGTCTTATGGTGATAAATGGAAGAGATTCTGTGCTTGAACCAAATATTCCTCAGATATTACAATACTTAACTGAGATGCTTGACAAAGGCCTATCTTTTTCATCAATTAAAATTCATGCCTCTGCCATTTCGGCTTATTACAATACAGAGCCACCAATCGCTTCTCATCCTTTACTAAAGCAATATCTCTGAGGAGCCAAACATTTAAAGCCTCCTAGAAGATCACCAGTATCTTCATGGGACCTCAATTATGTGTTTGAAAAGCTCACCCTGCCTCCATTTGAACCAGCTGCTACCGCTGGTATAAAGTTCTTATCTTGGAAAACAGCTCTGCTACTAGCAATTACTTCAGCAAGAAGAGTTTCAGAGCTACAGGCCCTCATGGCTGTAGAGCCTTTTATCATATTTTACCCAGACAGGGTGTCCCTGAGGACAAATCCTACATTTATGCCTAAGGTGGTTTCCAGTATGGCCCTTAACCAGACTATTCATCTGCCAGCCTTTTACCCAAATCCACAGAATAAGGAGGAGAGAATTCTGCATTCCTTGGATGTGCATAGACAGCTAAGATTCTACTTGAGCAGGACTAAAGCTCTAAGAAAAACTGAGCAATTACTAGTGGCATATGCTGCAGGATCAGAAGCAAAGGCCATTTCAAAGCAGACTGTTTCAAAGTGGATAAGCCACTGCATTTGTTTCTGCTACTTACACCATGGTAAACCTGTGCCCAAGGGCATTAGGTTTCATACCACCAGAGCTGCAGCTACTTCAGCAACCTTTCTCAGAGGAGTACCAACCAAATACTTTCTAGAGGCTGCTACTTGGAGTTCTGTTCACACCTTTACAAAGCATTATCATTTACCTCTCTACTCTTAAGTCCAGGGCTGGCTTTGCCATTGCATTTCTGCAGGGCCTTATAGCCGCACCTAATGCTGTTTAGCTCCAGCCACCCAACCATAGCTTTGGGATTCTACCCAAATGTAATGACTGCAACAGTGAAACACGAAGAACATAGTACAGTTGTGTACACTTACCATAAATGTAGATGTTCGAGTGTATTCACTGTTGCAGTCCAGGTTACCCTCCCGCCATCCCCCTTTCATTCTGGAGTTTATCTTTCCTTCTCTATCCTCTACAGCCTATGTGGTGTATTTGCTTGTAGATGAAGGTAAAGTTTATATTGATGCATGTATTTATATATACATATTTTTGCTACCTTTTTGGGGGCACCTGACATCTGGGGCAAGAAAAACTAAAGAAAATGGCATCGGCTGCATGTTTTATACCCCTGATGACCTGATGTCATGGAAGAGAAGACAGCAACTGACGCAGGACCCAAGACTTTGGAATTCAGGCTGACTGAGGGCAACCTGACAGCAGATTACCCAAATGTAATGACTGCAACAGTGAATACACTCAAATATCTACATTTATGGTAAGTGTACACAACTGTACTTTTCGCTGCATCACAGATGAATTTGTCTATATTGTTTAGAAGTTGTTGAACAGAACGCCATCTGATGTTAAGTTGTATATCTCGCCTTCATTCTTGCTGGATGGGTTCGGAGCCGATCTCGGCTCCGACTCGGCCACTCTAAAAGCTCGAGAGTTGGTTCCACCGGCGCGAGGCTGCCCCTATATCCCACAATGCTAGGCGTGAATTACCCCAGATCTTGTTTGCCGCTACAGCGATCGAGGTGTTTTTCTACCGGCTCCAGGTTAGTTTAAATTAGATTAGTCTAATAACTTTTATACTTACTCTAGCTTAGTTTTTCCCCTTTTTTACCTTTAGTGTAGTGGATATTTATCCTTTCTACCAACTTATCCAGCCCCTTCTTCAAGAACTAATAAGTTCTTTCCTTAGGCCTTCGGGCCCTTCCTTCCCTTCAGTGTGTGTATGTGTTTTTGGTAGGAGTTTATATCCTTAACTTAACTTAATTTTCAGAAGTTTGTTTTAAAGTAATTTTACTTAATTTTTTCTGACAGTGTAATCGGTGTGTGTGTTGTTTGAGTGTGGTTACACTTCGGTTCCTTGAAAATGTCCAAGGATTCAAAGGTCTCAGGCTTCAAGAAGTGTGACTCGTGCTGTCAGAAAATGTCTCTGACAGACGGTCACACTTCTTGTGTGTACTGCCTGGGACCTTTACACCTGCAGAACTCTTGTGCTGTATGCCATGGCTTCAGCCCTAGAGTCCTGCAGGAAAGAAAAAACAAACTCATACTAAGGGGTTTGCTTAAGCCTGAAGGTTCCCTATCTGCTACCTCGGGAAAACCTTCCAAGGCTTCTAAGACCTCGGCTCCAGCTTCTGAGTCGAGGCCTAAGGCTTCGAAGCCTACTGCTACATCGGCTCCGGCTGGAGCCGATGAGTCTTTGACTACAGTTTCTGTGGTTCCCTCGGCTCCGGCCGGAGCCGAGGTATTGGAGATTCCTGGGTCGGCTCCGATCAGACCATCGGAGCCGACATCTAGAAAGAGGTCGAGGTCACCATCCCTTGGCTCCGTTCATTCGGCTCCAGCATCTCCCTTGCTGTCTGAACGGAGCCACAGATCTCACTCCTCCAGGTCATCGAGGCTCTCGGATCATGACCTCCAGAGGGTAGTGAGTCGACAAGTCCGAGGCACTGGCCCAAATGCTTCAGAGCCCGACTCATCAGTCGATGCCTCAACCTATTCCTCTAAATATTCCTCCTCCGACTCCTTTGAGCTCGGAGCCGGGGCGTCTCGGAACCGAGACTGTGGTAGCGTCGGAGCCGATACATTTGTCTTCGGCTCCGTCGTCGGCTCCGATTTCTTCTTTTGAAGAATCTCGGCGCCGGACTTCCCTCGTCGGCTCCGAGGGGGTGAGTGGCATCGGACCCTTGTCCGACCCCCCTCTCCCTCTCTGGTGAGTTCGGCTCCGACATCGGCCTCGGAGCCATCTCTGTCGGTGCCGAGGGAGGTTCTCAGCTTCTCGGAGCGGGGACCTCTGGCTCTGCCTGACAGGGGTGCGTTCGAGGTCATGCAGAGTGTGTTGGAACCTTGTTCGACTCCACAGTCTGCTCCGTCTGCCCCTCCCTCTTCGGTGCCTCTGGTTATGTCTACTCACTCTCTCATCCCAGACCGCAGAGAGCCAGCTCCTCAAGAATCCCCTGTGGGGATCTCATCTTCTTCCGAGGCCTCCCCTGTATTGGCAGGGGAGCCCCCTAGGAAGAGAAAGTGTAAGAGGAAGCACATAGACTCACCTGAGTCTGTCACATCTGACACAGATTTAGAGGATTCTGAGGGTTCCCCCCATTCCCCTTCTGAAGATGTCTCCTTTGCGGACATTCTAGAGATCCTGAAACAGAGGGGAAATTGGCCAGCCCTTAACCCTTCGGAGGATGAATCTGTGTATCATGAGGCGTTTGGCTCTCGCCCTTCCACCTCCTGGGTGTCCCCCCCCTTTGATCCCCTCATGCAGGTGGTGGCAAAGAAAGCCTGGACGGCTCCTGACTCAGTGGACCCTACCCCCAGGAGACCTTCTAAATTTGTAACAGCACCAACTGACAAACAATTTCTGACCAAAGGTGTTACAGTGGATGCTATGGTGGTAGCTGCTGCCACCAAGAAGGAACTAGCTGATCCTTCAGTGCCTGTTCATCCCCCTAGTGCCTGTTCATCCCCCTAACAAAGAATCTAGGTCTATGGACAGGTATGGGAAGCGGATGTTTTCGTCAGCGACCTTTGCAATGCGTTCGCTGAACTACCTATGCCATTTCACCCGTCTCCAGAGAGACTTGATCAAGGAAGCGGGTGAGATGTTGAAGAATCCTACAGCTGCAGATTTTCAGGACAAAATGAACACCCAGCTGACTACCCTGAATTCGATAGCTAACTCCTCCATGCGCCTCCTTTCATATGCGGCTGATGGAGCGAGTAGAGCCGCAGGGACAGGTGTCGCCTTACGCTGGCATGCCTGGATGCGACTATGCAATTTTGCAGACCCCGTTAAAACGTCTTTCACTAATTCCCCGTTTGATGGATCATCTCTCTTTGGTCCTCAAGTGAAAGAAACCTTGACTAGGTGCGAGACGGATGGCAAAACTCTGTCTGCCGTCGGAGTCCGTTTTTCTACTCCTCCTAGACCTTACCCCAAAGGCCAGAAAAGTGGGAAAATGTGGTTCCGCAAACAATCTCAAGGGAATTTGCCTGACGCACAGAGTCGGTTCCCCTCCAGAGGCAGAGGAGGGAACAATAATGGTAGACGTCGCCCCAGAGGCAGACGGGGTCCCGAGAACCAGGGCAATCGAGAAACCTTTTCCGATAAGCCCTTTCAGCATCCCTGAGGTGTTGCCCGACTGTCCACCTTTGGAGGCAGTCGGGGGAAGATTGTCACTGTACCCAGAAGCCTGGCTATCCCTAACTCAAGACAAGTGGGTACAGTCCATCATTTCCGAAGGCTATTCCATTCCCTTCGTTCGCATTCCAAACCAATCAAAAAAATCCCTTCCAGATGTTCCACCCGCTCAAAGGGATCTTGCAGCTTTGGAAATTTCAAAGCTGCTCGCAAAAAGAGCAATTCAGCCAGTTCCAGCAGACCAGCAAGGATCTGGAATCTACTCCAGGTTCTTTTTAGTTCCAAAGAAAACAGGGGACGGGAGACCAATTTTGGATCTCAGTATCTTGAACAAGTCGGTCAAGAAAACAAGATTTCGGATGGTCACGCTACAGTCCATCCTTCCCCTATTGGGAAAGGAAAACTGGATGTGCTCTATAGACCTTCAGGATGCGTACTATCACATAAAAATGAACAGACGCTCCAGAAGATTCCTCCGCTTCAGGCTGGGAACCAGTCATTTTCAATTCAGGGCCCTGCCCTTTGGTCTCACCACCGC
Source organism: Protopterus annectens (assembly GCF_019279795.1). Classification (NCBI taxonomy): domain Eukaryota; kingdom Metazoa; phylum Chordata; order Ceratodontiformes; family Protopteridae; genus Protopterus; species Protopterus annectens. The sequence goes on from NC_056741.1 coordinate 80,996,672, forward strand.
CCCCCGGGTGTTTACCAAATGCATGGCAGTGGTAGCTTCTCATCTGAGACGTCAAGGATTCCAGGTGTTTCCATATTTGGACGACTGGCTCCTCACAGCTCCCACCAAGCATCTTCTTTTAATGGCCAGGGACTACACCTTTCGCATTTGTCAAAAGTTAGGCATTTCAATAAATTTGTTTTGTCACCTTGTCGTACTATTACCTTCACAGGTGCAAATCTAGACACAGTCAACATGTCTGCGAGACTAACAGATCAGAGAATAACAGACATACACAAACTGGTCTCGCTCCTCTTCAGCAGCAACAGAGTCAAAGCCAGGTTAGTTCTGAAAGTATTGGGGATTATGGCGACTGCCATACCTCTGCTTCCATTAGCCAGATTCCACATGAGAATCCTTCAATGGATGCTCTTCACACAATGGTCGTACCAGCAACTTCCGATGTCCCACACCATTATGATTATGCAAACATGCAAGAATCATCTTCTGTGGTGGATGTCTTCCCCTCAGCTCTTCTTGGGAAGACCCTTTGTTCCTTCCCCTCCGGTTGCTACTCTGACAACGGACGCCTCCCTGATCGGGTGGGGGGGGCATTATCAGGGCAGAACTGTCCAGGGCACATGGCAACCAGATGAATGCCACTTGCACATAAATGTTCTAGAGATGAGAGCAGTGCTTTTAGTGTTGCAAGCCCTTCAACACTCTCTTCCCTTGGGAACGATAGCAATCCAGACGGACAATATGTCTGTAGTGTGGTATATCAACAAACAAGGCGGAACCAGGTCCTATCCCCTATGTCGAGAAGCACTCAGACTGTGGCAATGGGCGATTTCTTCTCAGCGGTTTCTGATAGCAACGCACATCCCCGGGAAGTCCAATCAAATCGCAGACAAGTTGAGCAGAGCTATCCTCATGCCTCACGAGTGGTCTCTGAAAGACTCTGTTGTGAGAGAAATTTTTCTCAAGTGGGGTCAGCCTTGCTGCGACCTTTTTGCTACTCCCCAAAACAGCAAGTGCAGAGATTATTTCACCCTATTCCGTTACCAGGCCAGCCCAGCAGAGGCGCTCTAGTCCAAGTTTGGCCCGGGACTTCTGTATGCATTTCCTCCCTTCCCACTAATCTCTCAAGTGATACAGAAAGCTATCGCTCAGAAGGCCTCATTGATCCTCATTGCTCCTTACTGGCCTCGACAGGTTTGGTTCCCCTTTCTACATCAGTTTCTGTGGGAGCAACCTTGGCATCTGGACCTAGTTCCAGATCTTTTGATCCATCAGTCGGGTCAGTTACATCGCTCCCTCCCTCTCTGAACCTCACTGCTTGGTTCCTCCAGTTCCAACCTTAGCCAGGCTTCCTCAAATATCTCACTCTGTTCGAGATATTTTGATAGCTTCCCATAAATCATCCACTCGAAAGATTTATCTCAGTAAGTGGAAACGTTTCGCCTATTGGGCTCAAGGAAGGGACTTAGATCCTTTCACTGCTCCCATCCATATGGTTCTTGATTTTCTAGCTGAACTCTTTCATGCAGGTTCATCTCCTTCTACTCTCAAAGTTCAATTGGCAGCTATATCTAACTTTCATGTGGGCATTTCAGAGTCTGCCACAATGTCCCACAAGCTTTGCAAAGCCTTTTTGAAGGGAGTTTTTCTTCTCAGACCTCCTATAAGAAATCCTCCTCCTCCTTGGGACCTTAATTTAGTTCTCAGTTCTTTGATTCTACCCCCTTTCGAACCTGCAGCTTCCTGTTCTTTAAAATTGCTATCATGGAAGACTCTCTTTCTGGTAGCTATTACTTCAGCTAGAAGAGTTTCAGAACTTCATGCACTCAGCTGTCGACCACCATATCTGTTGTTCCACAAAGACAGTGTTTCCTTACGAATCAACCCGTCCTTTTTACCTAAGGTAGCCTCTGCGTCTAACCTAAATCAAAGCATTGGTCTTCCTGTGTTTTTTCCAGGATATTCTAATAGGTCTGAACAAAAACTGCATTGGCTAGATGTTCAACGTCAGTTAAGGTACTATTTGGATAGAACCAAACAATTCAGAAAAACTGACCAGCTGTTTGTCTCTTATGCAGAAGGCAGAAAGGGACTTTCTGTTTCCAAGGTATCGCTATCTAGATGGCTAAGACACCAAAAGCTGCCTAACAAACCTAAGGCCCACTCCACCAGAGCTTTGGCTACTTCTATAGCCTTCCAAGACAGACTGCCTATTGACACCATTTGTGCAGCGGCTACTTGGGCTACTCCTCACACTTTCATTTCACATTATAAGTTGGATTTAGCTTCTAGGCATAGAGCTAACTTTGGTACCACTGTTCTCAAGAGTATGTTCATTAGGCCACCCGGGACAAGGTGCTAGGGACGCTGTCCCATCCAGCAAGAATGAAGGCGAGATAGACAACTTAACATATAGAAGTTATGTTCTTACCATAACGTTCCATGTTAGTTGTCTTCTTCTCGCCTTCTTTCTTCGCCCCACCTCCTTCCCCTGGCCTGGACAGACCTGGAGGAGTTTGATTATGACCTCTCTTTCTACCACCTCTTTGCTATAGCTATATGCTCTGCAGTGCATATTTTCAGGGATCAGGCTTTAGATCACCTTTCCTCTTTCCCTTTGTTTATAGAGGTGGACTCTCTTTCCAGTATTTCTGGTTGTATTTTAGCTGGGCCTAGCTCACAAACGAGATCTGAGGTAATTCACGCCTAGCATTGTGGGATATAGGGGCAGCCTCGAGCCGGTGGAACCAACTCTCGAGCTTTTAGAGTGGCCGAGTCGGAGCCGAGATCGGCTCCGAACCCATCCAGCAAGAAAGAAGGCGAGAAGAATACAACTAACATGGAACGTTATGGTAAGAACATAACTTCTATTTTTCATCCATTGCATGTACTTCCTGGTTAATATTGCTGCTACTATTGGATGCCGGCTTGCTCTATACGATATAATCTCTGGGATATTTTTTCTAGTTGGTTCATCAGGTTTTCAATTGACATACTAAAAGACTGTGAAAACAGCAATTGCTGCGATGAATCGGAGCCTTGTCCTTGAGTGTCTGAAGCCATAACAGCCACAAACTAAAAAAAACAACGAACAAGCAATCCAAAAATGCAGAAACCAAGGCCCAAGGCTTTAAAAGGTTCAAACTGCTCTTTAATTCACTTCAGTAAAATGTTGTTAAAATCCAAATGTGTAAATGTACCGAAAAAATGCATAAAAACCAATATTTTCACAAGCGCTTTCGTCTCTGACCATTCAGAGACTTTGTCAAAGTATAAAAACAAGCACAATTTACACTGTTTAAATATCCCCTGCCCACCATTGTCATCCAGTACGAAACAATGTGTATAACCATGTTAAAGTAACACTAACTTCCCTTTTAATAATAAAAGAACGTAGATGCCATATAGCATTACTAATAAAAATACTCACATGTAGTATTTCCTTCTCAACAATTTATTCAACTTTCAAATGCCTTTAATTTTAGAAAACATGCCATTGAAAAAGTGTCATTAACTCCTGGCCATTGAGTTGCATTTGCTCTTAATTGCCACAATGCTTCTGTTTTTCAAGTTGTAATGGGCAAGGATTACCTCTCGGGTCAAGCTGTAAGGGCTCATTTGTAGTAAACTTGAATGTGTGTCCAGAAAATGTATTACAAAGTTTGGCCAAGGCCTTAATATCTTTATTCAATCTGATATCTCTTATATGTTCATAAGTATGACATTTAAATTTTCGTTCCATTTTTCATTATATAGAAAACAGGACATGTCGTACAACAGGCAAAATACACTACTTTTTCTGTTTGGCATGAACATCTGTTGTTTAAATATATGGTCACCCCATTTATAACGAAAGATGAACCCTGCATAATGTAACTACAGTAGTTACACATACCACATTTGGCCATATGGCCCAATTTATAACCAGTAGCATTTGATTCTAGAATATTGTTCAAACATTGCCCTTTCCTGTACACTATAGTAGGTTTCACATCATATTTTTATTTTTTGGGATGGTGCCTTTGATAAAATAGGTGACTTTTTGGCTTATATAAACAACTCAACCCCATTTTTAAAGTTTACACATTGCATCGAGCAAAATAAGATAGCATATTTGGATGTTAAATTAACTAAGGATTATTCCTCTAGGAAGTTTGTCACAAATATTTCAGGAGGAGACATATTCTAATAGTTTTCTGCATTTTAGCAGCTCTCATCCGTATAAACAGAAAAAAGCAGTGGTGAAGGGGCAGTTTGTTAGAGCTGCGCGAATGGTCTTCTGTTTCGATGCATTCTTAATTGAATGTGATTTATTGAAAAATATGTTCCTAAAGAAGGATTATCCTTTTAATTTAGTCAACAATGTGATGTTGGAGGTCATCAACAAAAGGGAAAGGGGCCATTTTAAGGCAATTCTATCCCAAAATGAAGTTGACTTGACTAGTAGTGTATATAGCATGGACCCACTTGAGACGCAGCCTACTGATGGGAACTTGGGGTCAAATGAAGCTCCTCGGGTACAGAATGAGATGAAACATGACAAATTTCAGTCCGCTTTTATTACAACTTATAATATGACCAGCAGACGAAAACTTGGGTGTTTGTACCTTCCTGTAACAATATCCAGAAGTCCGTTGATGTGAAACCTACCATAGTGTACAGGAAAGGGCGATGTTTGAAAAATATTCTAGAATCAAAGACTGCTGGTTATAAATTGGGCCATATGGCCAAATGTGGTATGTGTAACTATTATAGTTACATTATGTAGGGTTAATCTTTAGTTATAAATGGAGTGACCATATATCTAAACAAGAGATGTTCATGCCAAACAGAAAAAGTAGTGTATTTTGCCTGTTGTACAACATGTCCTGTTTTCTGTATAGGGAAAACGGAACGAAAATTTAAATGTCGTATTTATGAACATATAGGAGATATCAGATTGAATAAAGATATTAATGCCTTGGCCAAACCTTGTAATGAATTTTCTGGACACACATTCAAGTTTACTGTAATTGAGCCCTTACAGCTTGACCCGAGAAGTGGTCCTTGGCCATTACAACTTGAAAACCAGGAAGCATTACGGCAATTACAGACAAATGCAACTCAATGGCCAGGACTTAATGACACTTTTTCTTTGCATGTTTTCTAAAATTAAAGGCACTTGAAAGATGAATAACTCATTGCTGAGAAGGAAATACTACATGTGAAGATTTTTATTAGGAATGTCATGTGGCATCTAGGTTCTTTTATTATTAAAAGGGAAGTTAGTGTTACTTTAACATGGTTATACACAATGTTTCGTACTGGATGACAATGGTGTGCAGGGGATATTTAAACAGTCTATGTTGTGCTTGTTTTTATACTTTGATAAAGTCTCTGAAAAGTCAAAGATGAAAGTGCTTGTGGAAATATTGTCTTTTATATATTTTTGCTGTACGTACTGCGGTGGTGGTGCTGCAGTAGCATTGTCGCCTCAAAGTAAGATGTTGCCCTGTTCGGTTCTCTGCTAGAGCTTCTTCTGTGTGGAGACGTGCATGAATGGGCGCACCTTCGTTGAAGGTTGTGCGTCAGGGCTGGCAACTCTGCACGTAAAAATCTACTGCCAATCCTTAGCAGACCGGAGTTCCGCTGTGGCGACCCCTAACCGGGAAAAGCCGAAAGGCACAACAACAAAAATATATTTTTTCTGTACATTTAGGTTCATAAATAGGTACTAGGCTATCTGCCTGAAGGCATTTATAAGCCTAGCCAGAATGTGTTGGCTTTCGCCACCCCCTTAGATTAGTTCACTGAAGTGATCCCCAAGGTAAACTTTCTGTTTCCCATCCACTCAAGGTTTCTTTTGAAGAGTGTTAGCGAGGAACTCTGCCTAATGTAGATTGGGATCTTGGTCCAAAGCATGGGAAGTCTCTGGGGCAGGAATCTATCCCTCCAGCACGTCCTATTTATTGTTGTGGTGAGGTTTAGATCCCTAGAGCGTGTGGCTCGAGGGGGTAAGGTTTTCTTTAGGTGGAGCATGTCCATCAATTCTGAGTTGGACATGGCCTTCTATGTCAGGCAGAGATCACTTCTGAGTAGGCGGTATGTAACAGAGTACAGCTGTAGTTTCTTCAGTCGAGCCGCATAGGGCATCTTTTTGAGGCCAGTGATCCTCTTGGTGAGGTACTTCTGTGGTCTTTCCAGCTGTTGCAGGTGTGTTATAAGGTACATCCCAAATGGGGTGTTGTACTCTATGATGGGTCTGATGAGTGATGAGTAGAGAGGCACAATGACCTCTTTTGATCTGGATGCGAACCCTTTTGTGATTAGATGGGCCACGTAAAAGGATTTTCTTACCACTTTGGCAATGTGGTTATCAAAGGTGAGATTACTATCTACTTGGGTCCCCAGATCCCCTATGTCTTCCGTATTTAGGGGACTACCACCTATGTGGTAGTTTGTGGGTACTTTATTTTTTCCAAAGGGGATGACTATGCACTTTTTGGCATTTAGCTTGAGGCCATGATTTTGACACCAGGTGTCCGTCTCAGTGAGACCCTTTTGGAGGATGTCTGTGTCAGCCGGAGAGTCAATTATAGCCCCTAGTTTGCAGTCGTCTGCGAACTTGGTCAGCCATAATCCTCCTGTGCTTGCCTGTACCTCTGAGAAGTATATAGGTTCATAAGTAGGTACTAGGCTATCTGCCCGAGGGCATTTGTAAGCCTAGCCCAGAGTGTGTCAGCTTTCACCACCCCATTGATTAATTTAACTGAGCCTCTGTTAAGCAGAGCCAATGAAGTGATCCCAGGGGTGTATTTTCTGTTACCCATCCACTCGTCAAGGCTTCTCTTGAAGAGTGTTAGTGAGGTGCTCTGCCTAATGTAGTTAGGAATTTTGTTCCAAAGCATGGGAAGTCTTTGTGACAGGAATCTATCCCTCCAGCATGTTCTATTTATTGTTGTGGCGAGGTTTAGCTCACTAGAGTGCGTGGCTCGCAGTGACTTGGATTTCTTTAGGTGGAACATGTCCATCAAGTCTGAGCTGGACATGGCTTTGTAAGTCAGGCAGAGCCGCAGAGATCACCCCTGAGTAAGCGATATGCCACTGGAGTTTTTTCAGTCGGGCTGCATAGGACATATGTTTGAGGCCAGTAATACTCTTGGTGAGGTGCTTTTGTGGTCTTTCCAGCTGTTGGAAGTGTCTTGTGAGGTACATCCCAAATGGGGCATTGTACTCTATGATGGGTCTAATGAGTGACGAGTAGAGAGGCACTATAACCTCTTTATTTCTAGATGCAAACCCTTTAGTAATTAGATGGGCCACATAGAAGGATTTCCTAACTACTTTGACAATATGATTGTCAAAGGAGAGATTACTATCTACCTAGGTCCCCAGATCTCTTATTACCATTTCTGTATTAAGGGGGCTGCCGCCTATGTGGTAATTCGTGGGTGTTTTGTTTTTCCCAAACGGGATGACTATGCACTTTTTGGCATTTAGCTTGAGGCCATGACTTTGACACCAGGTGTCTGTCTCAGTAAGGCCTTTTTGAAGGATGTCCATGTCAGCTGGAGAGTCAATTATGGCTCCCAGTTTGCAGTCATCGGCGAACTTGGTTAGCCATAGTCCTCCTGTGTTTGCCTGTACTTCTGAGAAATATATGCCAAATAGTAGGGGTCCCAGAACCGAGCCTTGCGGGACACGACTTGTGACTGGTTTAAATTCGGACCTGGAGCCCGCTATTCTTACCGTGTGAGTTCTGTGTGTAAGCCAGTTGGCAACCCATCTTGTGACATAGGGGTTTATGTTCAGGCTGGTGAGTTTTTCTATAATACCCGAGTGAGGAATGGTGTTGAACGCCTTGGCGAGATCAAGGTAGGCTGTGTGAACCACCTTTCCCTCATCTATAGCCTTGGTGACCGTCTCGAAGAAGTCAACCAGGTTTAGTAGGCATGATCTGCCCTTAACAAAGCCAAACTGGGTCGAGTCAAGTGTTTGGAGGTTCCCAATTTCTTTGTTAATGAGTTCCATGATGATGAGCTCCATAGCCTTGCAGACCAGGCTAATGAGGTGACAGTTACCAGGGTCATTTGTGGCCCCTCCTTTGTGGAGCAGAATAACCGTTGCTGTGCGCCTTTCTATGGGCAAGTAGTCTGTGGAGAGGCTGAGGTTGAACAGCATGTTTAGGTGGGGGGTTAGTTCGTTCTGTAGTTCGTGCAAGACGCAGCCTGGGACACCATCTGACCCCATTGATGCTGTGTTTTTGGCTTTTGAAAGGGCTGTTTTCACCTGTGCCTCTGTGATTTCTGGGACACTACACTTTTCCGGTATTGTTGTGGGCCCTTTTGAAGGTGAGAGGGAGGTGAAGTTTGCACTGAATCTATCTGCCAGGATGCTGGCAATATCAGCAGGTTCAGTATATTTTGTGCTATTTTGCACTAGCTCAGAACATATCTGCGAGTTGCCACTTAGAGTCTTGACATAGCCAAAGAAGGCTTTGTCGTTATCTTTCGAATCCTTGGCTATTTTTCTTTCGAAGTTAGCCTTGGATGATTTTATGAGGGACCTTAGTTTCTTACTAATACTGATCAGGGATGTCTTTCCTTCTTGAGATTTGCTTTTTTTCTGAACTAGTTTCCTCCTTTTGTTGTTCTTAGGGGAGTGAGTCTTGGTTTTGCTAGGGATAGCATGATCCATGCATCCTTGTAGGTGCTCATAGAGTGCAGTTGTATAGGATTCTGCATCTTGGGCAGTGTTATCCTTTAGCGTGGGGGCTGTGAAACTTACCATCTCTGCCTTAAGTAAGGTGAAGTTTGCTTTAGAAAAGTTTTGCACTGTGGTTTCCTTGGTTGGGGGTGGTGGTGGTGTGTGGACATCCAGGGTGATTAGTTTATGGCCTGATCTAACCAGTGACGGGTTGACCTCCAGTACGGAACACCTGTCGCCCATGTTGGTGATGACCAGGTCCAATATTTTGTGGCCTCTGGTAGGGGAATTTACCAGCTGATCCAGGGCATTTGAGTTGATAAATTCCAGGAAGTGCTGAGCATGGGAGTTTGTACTCAAGTAGTTTTCCCAGGTAATGGTAGGGTAATTGAAATCACCCAATATCATGGTGTTCAGTAGGACCTTCATTTTTTCCAGTGTCTCCAGAAAGGTGGAGTGGTGGTCTTGGTTCATG